>NC_086317.1:70922987-71222987 GCF_036172605.1 Pelobates fuscus | reverse complement strand
TACTGTGACACAAGCTGGTAAGACCTTGTCAATAGGTTCCAGCGTATAGTAAGTTGTCAACTGTGGTTAGTGCGACACGAGACGTAGTCTGGTGGTCAGTCCCGGAGATGGTGATCCGAGACAGACTCTGGTGGTTTAGCCCTGTTAGTAGATCATCGGGATTTCACATACAGTGCGGCTGGAATCTAGGGATAAGACGCTACAATGAGTATAGAGGTGAATACTATGTACCGAGTTCTACAGAGAATCCCGGTGGTCAAGTATTAGATCGGGAATGGGTACCGGTGGAAGAGCGAACAAGGGTAAGCTAGTTGTTCGTGGTGGTACCCCCTAATTGCACGGATTAATGGATTGTGGTGAAACAGGTCCCTGAAGCGGAGTAATGATCACATAGGTACATCCCCTTTAGTGTATGAATGGGGTATAGTTGAACTCCTCATTCAAGCCGAGAGGGGATAACGTCTTGAAGGAAAAAATCCACTGGGACTCTTTGCGCAGCAATGCTTTATTGAAGTCGCCCTTTCTGGGGTTAGGGAGCAATTTCTCTATTGCTTGAAATTTGAGATTGTCAGGTTTGCCCTCATGAAAGTTTTGAATGTGCCGAGCCACCGGGGTAGGAGTTACCCTGTTGTTAATTGATGTAACATGCTGTAATATTCTCCGCCTGAATTGTTGGAAAGTTTTCCCAATGTACTGGGTACCGCAGCTACAGGTGATTAGATATATAATTCTGGTAGTACTGCAATTTACCAGAGCATTAGTCTCTACAGTATAGTTAGTCTGGGTGGAGGTGGTAGACTTAGAGGGTAGAATGTACTGGCAGGCCTTGCAATGTCCGCATCTATATGTTCCTTTAGTCCCTGATAGCCAGTTTGTGGTTGGCAGAGGGGATGCTAGATGGCTCCGGACAAGTTGATCTTGCAGATTGCAAGGCCTACGTGCTGTGATTGAAGGATACTTTGGTAACAATTCGGAGAGTACAGGGTTATCCATTCATTAGTAGCAGGATCTTTAGGTCCAAAAAGACCAGCTCGTGTTCGTCTATAACATAAGTTAGCTTCAGGTTGATGTCATTTGCGTTCAGGTCCTTGACAAATTCCTGAAACATGGGGACGGATCCTGCCCACATAATTAAGAGGTCATCTATGTACCTATGCCAACTTAGAACAAATTCACGGAAATGGTCAAAACGGGGTGAGGAGACAATACACTGCTCCCACCATCCCAGGAATAAGTTGGCATAGGTAGGTGCGCAAGCCGTCCCCATGGCAGTCCCAGAGATCTGTAGGTAGTGTTGGCCATTAAAGACAAAGTAGTTGTGAGTTAATATAAATTCAAGTAGGGTTAGAATAAACTCAGTCTGAAGGTTGCTATAAGCAGTGTTCTCCAGGAAGAACCTGCAAGCCCTGAGGCCTTTGTCATGGGGGATGTTGGTATATAAAGCAACAACGTCAAGGCTGGCCAGCTGGGTATACGGTGGGACTGTCAAGTTCTGTAGCATCAGCAGGGTGGATTTCGTATCCTGTAAGAAGGATGGTAGTTTTAACACCATGGGGTGAAGAATGCTCTCGATGAATTTACTAGGCGACTCTGTTAGGCAATTATTACCCGACACAATGGGCCTGCCAGGTGGGGGATATGAACCCTTGTGTACCTTTGGTAAGCAATAGAAAGTTGCTATGGTGGGATTTTTGTGTGGTAGGAGAAACCGGAATTCATCTTTGTTAATGATGGAACTGCTCAGGGCCTTGTTGAGGAGTCTCTCTAGCTCGTCCACGAACATCTTGGTTGGGTCTGAGGGGAGAGCCCTGTAATATAATGGGTCGGAAAGGTGTGACATGCACATCTCAATATAGTCAGGGCGGTTCATTAGTACAGTGTTTCCACCTTTATCAGCTGGTTTTATAATGATTTCTGTTTGTTTTCGGAGATCTTTTAGGGCCTGCCGTTCCATGAAACTGAGGTTATTAGTGCCGGGATTGTGGGTCGGAGCGGATTCCAGCTCTTTTAGTGACATCTGGACAAAAAGATCTACATGTGGTGAGTCAGCAAAGTTAGGTGTAAAATAACTTGCTGGTTTAAAACTCGTGAGGGGTCTTGAGAGATCACTTTCGACCAGGAGAGTGTCCAAGGTTCTCGAAAATTCGTAGTCCTCCGCTGAGAGACCCATTTCGTTGGCCATCACTTGGTCTTTTTTTGCGTGAAAGATGTTCAGGGCTAATTTCCGGCCAAACAGATTAAGGTCCTTAGACCAGGTAAACTTATTACAGGTAGGTGTGGGTACAAAGGAAAGTCCCCGATTTAATAGGGATAAGTGGTGTTTGTTTAATATGAAATCTGATAGATTAATGATTTTATTAGAGGCTATTGTCTCGGTGGACGGTTCTGGTTCTTGTATCCCCAGCGATCCCTGTCTCTCAGGCGACCTCGTTGCTGTCGCGGTTGGTCCTGCTCTAAAAAAGAGTTTGAGGAGGAAATGGTAGAGGTCTGAGAGTTTATGATGTCAGTGGTTACTGGGATATCCAGAAACGAAACAATCTTATCAGGGTTTTTTAGTATGCTTTTGTTACTGGTGTTTGAAGAGGACCTAGGCTCCCTTGAGTGGTCCCTATTACGGTTAAACGGTGATCTCCGTCTCCTTTGTGGAGGTTGATCTTGGTCGGACCAATCCGTCTCACCTGAGGAGGAGCCCTGATAGTTATTACGCCTTCTAGAGTATTTGGTTGAAGGCCTAAAAATTGTGCCGTTTTTGAAATCCTTAAAATCTCGCTGAAATTTGTTGTGTTTTTTAATTTTTAGATGGTGTCTGAAATTATTAATGTTCTGTTGTAATTTGTTTTCCATTTGTACGAAGAGAGCGTCAGTGTTGTAGTTTTTTATTCCAACAATGTCATTTTTAAGTTTGGAGTTGATTAGTTCAAAGTTTGTCGATTCCAGTCTGACCAGAAAATCCATTAATCTGGACGAGCAGTCAAGTAGGATAGAGTTCCATTCACTTAACTGCTCGTCCGTCTGGATTTTATCTGGTGTTAATATCTCTGGGCGAAGACCTCTGGGAACCAGTTTCTGTTCCAAGTATGGCTTCAGACTGGTTAGTTCCCAGAGGCTTCGAATTTGGTCCTGATATGTTTTTTGAATGTTAAAAAAAGCGGTATTAATGTCATCAGTAATCACAGCATTAAGGTTAAGTGGATTCGTAGAAAAAACGTTAGTTATTTCGTCATGGCCTAGGTTATGGTCCCCTAGACGATCCAGGAGGTCAGTCATTCAAAGATTTGTATTTGGGTGCTGCCGTACAGAACTTAATATTCAATAACTGTTCGTGTATTGGTATGGTAGCCCAATCTAGTTGTAAAGAGGCCCAATTGGTATTAAAACCTTGAGAAAATGAATAGAAAGAAAAGGGCCAGTCAATAACGAGGACAGAGCAGGGGGTAACCCTAATAGTGGAATAGAATAAAAGAGAAAAGTCTGTCCTATAGAATATA
Source organism: Pelobates fuscus (assembly GCF_036172605.1). Taxonomy (NCBI): domain Eukaryota; kingdom Metazoa; phylum Chordata; class Amphibia; order Anura; family Pelobatidae; genus Pelobates; species Pelobates fuscus. The sequence continues at coordinate 71,219,499 of NC_086317.1, read as the reverse complement.
TAAATCGCAACGTATACAATAGGTGAAGAACAGTTAAAATACCCTTTAATAGAAATGGGGTAAAAATCGTGAGACCTAATTTAACGAAAAAGGTAAAGAGGAGAGTGTAGAGACACACACGAAAAGGAAAAATTGGTGTGTCAAATAGTAACTAAATATTGACTGTAACTACTAGTGGTGCCCTAATGTCATAAGGCTAGCCCAGTGCTGTTAGTGCCGCACTTAGTCCAAATGCTGGTAATTCGTACCACAGAGGTAGCTGTTGCTCGGTGTGCTGACATGTGATAGTGACCAACAGTTGGTATGGCGGATGACAGTAAGGGATACCAAATATCTCGTGGTTAAAATAGTAGTTTACGTGTGTTAATTTAGATACAGCAATACCGATACCTTGCACAAAGAGTCAGTATGTCCCCAACACAGTCTCAGTTGGAGAGTAGGAAAGCCATGTATTGGCATAGAGAGTGCCACCGACCAATCTTTTCACTTGACCCACTAGTAACTGAAGTAGCGTTTATTGTCTAGGACATACAATCCTAATAGGCAGTATAAGTGAGGAAAGATTAGCCGGGTATCGGTTTTGTGGAGGGAGTGAGCCGTGTGCCGACTGGAGGGATATCTAATCCCAGTGTTCCTCCCTCCGAGTGTGAACATACATACCCATGAAAATATTGTAAGTATATTTTAGGGTCGAGAATATTACCTATGGTTTGCTAATGTTGGGCAAACCGTACGGGTAATTAGATTCTAGTATCAAAGGTTAGTCTCGTTACTTAAGCTAACTCGTTGTGACCTATGGTTGCCGATGTCAGGAAAACCAAGGTAGTAACAAAGTAGTAAGATCGAGACAAAAAGAATATCCTTGCCCAGCTACCTGCCTATAGTTGGCAATGGTTGCCGGTGTTTGGTAATAAATAGAAGATACCTAGTAACCCCCTGTTGCATGTATATATTGCTGTAAGATAAACAGAAAGTTTTTAGTACATGGAGGGTAGAATGGTGCCTTCATGGGTACCAGGTATAGTAAAGCAGTAGAAGACAGGGAAGAAGGAAGGGTATGTAATCACTGCCTAATAGTTCCTTTTCAAAATTTAAAAAATAATAATAATATTGTTATTATTAGGTAGTACCCTGATGGATACTTCAGGTTCCTGTTCGTCCGGAGCCCAATTGGGCATCCCGTACATGTCGGGTAGTAAGCCGGGATGCTGGACAATAGTAAGGATATCGCTAGAGAGCAAGGTTCTGGTCAACCAAGAGATTTTCGTAACAGTGTCCGTGGAGTTAGGGTAACCTTAAGGTGACCGGGTTATTGTCTGACCCGAGACCGATAATAGGTGCCACACTTCAGCCCGACGCGCGTTTCGCCTGTTGTGTAAGGAGGCTCATCAGGGGGAGAAGTCTTCCCTGATTCGTCAGGTTTAAAAAGCCCGCTCCCAAATCTTATTGGTTACTGCAGATAGGGAAAGGAGGGGCCAGATTACGGTGGTCCATAGGGCTCAAAATAGTGCCAATTGCGAAATTTGCAATAGGAGTCTGTACGGTAGAGATCTCCAGTGGATAAGTTTGTAACCAACATTATCCTTAGGAGAAGTATGAGAATTGATCGGAATTGCGCTAAGTCCATCAGGGATAGTACAATGCCCACTGTGTTTAACGCAGAAAGGAGTATGACGAAAATAAAAATTAAATTAAATTAATTTGAATTCAATTCAGACAGTAAATACCAGTCAGCTGTTCACATGACCTAAAGGCTTGTTGCCATAGATCCATAATGATAAGGATTAGTGATCGTATAGTTGAATGACGATCCTAGGTAAGCCTTGACGATTAAAATTGCAAGGGGATAGGATACTAGACCGGCATTTTGGTTTAAATACTGTGACACAAGCTGGTAAGACCTTGTCAATAGGTTCCAGCGTATAGTAAGTTGTCAACTGTGGTTAGTGCGACACGAGACGAAGTCTGGTGGTCAGTCCCGGAGATGGTGATCCGAGACAGACTCTGGTGGTTTAGCCCTGTTAGTAGATCATCGGGATTTCACATACAGTGCGGCTGGAATCTAGGGATAAGACGCTACAATGAGTATAGAGGTGAATACTATGTACCGAGTTCTACAGAGAATCCCGGTGGTCAAGTATTAGATCGGGAATGGGTACCGGTGGAAGAGCGAACAAGGGTAAGCTAGTTGTTCGTGGTGGTACCCCCTAATTGCACGGATTAATGGATTGTGGTGAAACAGGTCCCTGAAGCGGAGTAATGATCACATAGGTACATCCCCTTTAGTGTATGAATGGGGTATAGTTGAACTCCTCATTCAAGCCGAGAGGGGATAACGTCTTGAAGGAAAAAATCCACTGGGACTCTTTGCGCAGCAATGCTTTATTGAAGTCGCCCTTTCTGGGGTTAGGGAGCAATTTCTCTATTGCTTGAAATTTGAGATTGTCAGGTTTGCCCTCATGAAAGTTTTGAATGTGCCGAGCCACCGGGGTAGGAGTTACCCTGTTGTTAATTGATGTAACATGCTGTAATATTCTCCGCCTGAATTGTTGGAAAGTTTTCCCAATGTACTGGGTACCGCAGCTACAGGTGATTAGATATATAATTCTGGTAGTACTGCAATTTACCAGAGCATTAGTCTCTACAGTATAGTTAGTCTGGGTGGAGGTGGTAGACTTAGAGGGTAGAATGTACTGGCAGGCCTTGCAATGTCCGCATCTATATGTTCCTTTAGTCCCTGATAGCCAGTTTGTGGTTGGCAGAGGGGATGCTAGATGGCTCCGGACAAGTTGATCTTGCAGATTGCAAGGCCTACGTGCTGTGATTGAAGGATACTTTGGTAACAATTCGGAGAGTACAGGGTTATGGAGAAGTATTGGCCAGTTGGTTTGCAAAATTTTGGACATTGGTCCCCAACCTTGATCGTAGGTGGCGATACACCGTGGGGCCTTGGATTCTTGTCTTCGTATGGTAGGTGATAGGGTTGAAGCTCTGTCCAACAGGCAAACCCGATGGAAGGCCTTTTTCAGAACCCGATTGGGGTAGCCTAGTTCCTTAAAACGAGATCTTAGGATTTGGCATTCTTTATGAAACGTATGGTCTACTGAGCAGTTCCTTCTAGCCCGCAGGTACTGGCCGTATGGGATCGAGGCCTTCAATTTGAACGGGTGATGGCTGTCCCAGTGGAGAAGGCTGTTGGTGGAGGTGGCCTTCCTAAATAATTCTGTTTCTATGGTCCCATCCATTAGTAGCAGGATCTTTAGGTCCAAAAAGACCAGCTCGTGTTCGTCTATAACATAAGTTAGCTTCAGGTTGATGTCATTTGCGTTCAGGTCCTTGACAAATTCCTGAAACATGGGGACGGATCCTGCCCACATAATTAAGAGGTCATCTATGTACCTATGCCAACTTAGAACAAATTCACGGAAATGGTCAAAACGGGGTGAGGAGACAATACACTGCTCCCACCATCCCAGGAATAAGTTGGCATAGGTAGGTGCGCAAGCCGTCCCCATGGCAGTCCCAGAGATCTGTAGGTAGTGTTGGCCATTAAAGACAAAGTAGTTGTGAGTTAATATAAATTCAAGTAGGGTTAGAATAAACTCAGTCTGAAGGTTGCTATAAGCAGTGTTCTCCAGGAAGAACCTGCAAGCCCTGAGGCCTTTGTCATGGGGGATGTTGGTATATAAAGCAACAACGTCAAGGCTGGCCAGCTGGGTATACGGTGGGACTGTCAAGTTCTGTAGCATCAGCAGGGTGGATTTCGTATCCTGTAAGAAGGATGGTAGTTTTAACACCATGGGGTGAAGAATGCTCTCGATGAATTTACTAGGCGACTCTGTTAGGCAATTATTACCCGACACAATGGGCCTGCCAGGTGGGGGATATGAACCCTTGTGTACCTTTGGTAAGCAATAGAAAGTTGCTATGGTGGGATTTTTGTGTGGTAGGAGAAACCGGAATTCATCTTTGTTAATGATGGAACTGCTCAGGGCCTCGTTGAGGAGTCTCTCTAGCTCGTCCACGAACATCTTGGTTGGGTCTGAGGGGAGAGCCCTGTAATATAATGGGTCGGAAAGGTGTGACATGCACATCTCAATATAGTCAGGGCGGTTCATTAGTACAGTGTTTCCACCTTTATCAGCTGGTTTTATAATGATTTCTGTTTGTTTTCGGAGATCTTTTAGGGCCTGCCGTTCCATGAAACTGAGGTTATTAGTGCCGGGATTGTGGGTCGGAGCGGATTCCAGCTCTTTTAGTGACATCTGGACAAAAAGATCTACATGTGGTGAGTCAGCAAAGTTAGGTGTAAAATAACTTGCTGGTTTAAAACTCGTGAGGGGTCTTGAGAGATCACTTTCGACCAGGAGAGTGTCCAAGGTTCTCGAAAATTCGTAGTCCTCCGCTGAGAGACCCATTTCGTTGGCCATCACTTGGTCTTTTTTTGCGTGAAAGATGTTCAGGGCTAATTTCCGGCCAAACAGATTAAGGTCCTTAGACCAGGTAAACTTATTACAGGTAGGTGTGGGTACAAAGGAAAGTCCGCGATTTAATAGGGATAAGTGGTGTTTGTTTAATATGAAATCTGATAGATTAATGATTTTATTAGAGGCTATTGTCTCGGTGGACGGTTCTGGTTCTTGTATCCCCAGCGATCCCTGTCTCTCAGGCGACCTCGTTGCTGTCGCGGTTGGTCCTGCTCTAAAAAAGAGTTTGAGGAGGAAATGGTAGAGGTCTGAGAGTTTATGATGTCAGTGGTTACTGGGATATCCAGAAACGAAACAATCTTATCAGGGTTTTTTAGTATGCTTTTGTTACTGGTGTTTGAAGAGGACCTAGGCTCCCTTGAGTGGTCCCTATTACGGTTAAACGGTGATCTCCGTCTCCTTTGTGGAGGTTGATCTTGGTCGGACCAATCCGTCTCACCTGAGGAGGAGCCCTGATAGTTATTACGCCTTCTAGAGTATTTGGTTGAAGGCCTAAAAATTGTGCCGTTTTTGAAATCCTTAAAATCTCGCTGAAATTTGTTGTGTTTTTTAATTTTTAGATGGTGTCTGAAATTATTAATGTTCTGTTGTAATTTGTTTTCCATTTGTACGAAGAGAGCGTCAGTGTTGTAGTTTTTTATTCCAACAATGTCATTTTTAAGTTTGGAGTTGATTAGTTCAAAGTTTGTCGATTCCAGTCTGACCAGAAAATCCATTAATCTGGACGAGCAGTCAAGTAGGATAGAGTTCCATTCACTTAACTGCTCGTCCGTCTGGATTTTATCTGGTGTTAATATCTCTGGGCGAAGACCTCTGGGAACCAGTTTCTGTTCCAAGTATGGCTTCAGACTGGTTAGTTCCCAGAGGCTTCGAATTTGGTCCTGATATGTTTTTTGAATGTTAAAAAAAGCGGTATTAATGTCATCAGTAATCACAGCATTAAGGTTAAGTGGATTCGTAGAAAAAACGTTAGTTATTTCGTCATGGCCTAGGTTATGGTCCCCTAGACGATCCAGGAGGTCAGTCATTCAAAGATTTGTATTTGGGTGCTGCCGTACAGAACTTAATATTCAATAACTGTTCGTGTATTGGTATGGTAGCCCAATCTAGTTGTAAAGAGGCCCAATTGGTATTAAAACCTTGAGAAAATGAATAGAAAGAAAAGGGCCAGTCAATAACGAGGACAGAGCAGGGGGTAACCCTAATAGTGGAATAGAATAAAAGAGAAAAGTCTGTCCTATAGAATATATAAATCGCAACGTATACAATAGGTGAAGAACAGTTAAAATACCCTTTAATAGAAATGGGGTAAAAATCGTGAGACCTAATTTAACGAAAAAGGTAAAGAGGAGAGTGTAGAGACACACACGAAAAGGAAAAATTGGTGTGTCAAATAGTAACTAAATATTGACTGTAACTACTAGTGGTGCCCTAATGTCATAAGGCTAGCCCAGTGCTGTTAGTGCCGCACTTAGTCCAAATGCTGGTAATTCGTACCACAGAGGTAGCTGTTGCTCGGTGTGCTGACATGTGATAGTGACCAACAGTTGGTATGGCGGATGACAGTAAGGGATACCAAATATCTCGTGGTTAAAATAGTAGTTTACGTGTGTTAATTTAGATACAGCAATACCGATACCTTGCACAAAGAGTCAGTATGTCCCCAACACAGTCTCAGTTGGAGAGTAGGAAAGCCATGTATTGGCATAGAGAGTGCCACCGACCAATCTTTTCACTTGACCCACTAGTAACTGAAGTAGCGTTTATTGTCTAGGACATACAATCCTAATAGGCAGTATAAGTGAGGAAAGATTAGCCGGGTATCGGTTTTGTGGAGGGAGTGAGCCGTGTGCCGACTGGAGGGATATCTAATCCCAGTGTTCCTCCCTCCGAGTGTGAACATACATACCCATGAAAATATTGTAAGTATATTTTAGGGTCGAGAATATTACCTATGGTTTGCTAATGTTGGGCAAACCGTACGGGTAATTAGATTCTAGTATCAAAGGTTAGTCTCGTTACTTAAGCTAACTCGTTGTGACCTATGGTTGCCGATGTCAGGAAAACCAAGGTAGTAACAAAGTAGTAAGATCGAGACAAAAAGAATATCCTTGCCCAGCTACCTGCCTATAGTTGGCAATGGTTGCCGGTGTTTGGTAATAAATAGAAGATACCTAGTAACCCCCTGTTGCATGTATATATTGCTGTAAGATAAACAGAAAGTTTTTAGTACATGGAGGGTAGAATGGTGCCTTCATGGGTACCAGGTATAGTAAAGCAGTAGAAGACAGGGAAGAAGGAAGGGTATGTAATCACTGCCTAATAGTTCCTTTTCAAAATTTAAAAAATAATAATAATATTGTTATTATTAGGTAGTACCCTGATGGATACTTCAGGTTCCTGTTCGTCCGGAGCCCAATTGGGCATCCCGTACATGTCGGGTAGTAAGCCGGGATGCTGGACAATAGTAAGGATATCGCTAGAGAGCAAGGTTCTGGTCAACCAAGAGATTTTCGTAACAGTGTCCGTGGAGTTAGGGTAACCTTAAGGTGACCGGGTTATTGTCTGACCCGAGACCGATAATAGGTGCCACACTTCAGCCCGACGCGCGTTTCGCCTGTTGTGTAAGGAGGCTCATCAGGGGGAGAAGTCTTCCCTGATTCGTCAGGTTTAAAAAGCCCGCTCCCAAATCTTATTGGTTACTGCAGATAGGGAAAGGAGGGGCCAGATTACGGTGGTCCATAGGGCTCAAAATAGTGCCAATTGCGAAATTTGCAATAGGAGTCTGTACGGTAGAGATCTCCAGTGGATAAGTTTGTAACCAACATTATCCTTAGGAGAAGTATGAGAATTGATCGGAATTGCGCTAAGTCCATCAGGGATAGTACAATGCCCACTGTGTTTAACGCAGAAAGGAGTATGACGAAAATAAAAATTAAATTAAATTAATTTGAATTCAATTCAGACAGTAAATACCAGTCAGCTGTTCACATGACCTAAAGGCTTGTTGCCATAGATCCATAATGATAAGGATTAGTGATCGTATAGTTGAATGACGATCCTAGGTAAGCCTTGACGATTAAAATTGCAAGGGGATAGGATACTAGACCGGCATTTTGGTTTAAATACTGTGACACAAGCTGGTAAGACCTTGTCAATAGGTTCCAGCGTATAGTAAGTTGTCAACTGTGGTTAGTGCGACACGAGACGAAGTCTGGTGGTCAGTCCCGGAGATGGTGATCCGAGACAGACTCTGGTGGTTTAGCCCTGTTAGTAGATCATCGGGATTTCACATACAGTGCGGCTGGAATCTAGGGATAAGACGCTACAATGAGTATAGAGGTGAATACTATGTACCGAGTTCTACAGAGAATCCCGGTGGTCAAGTATTAGATCGGGAATGGGTACCGGTGGAAGAGCGAACAAGGGTAAGCTAGTTGTTCGTGGTGGTACCCCCTAATTGCACGGATTAATGGATTGTGGTGAAACAGGTCCCTGAAGCGGAGTAATGATCACATAGGTACATCCCCTTTAGTGTATGAATGGGGTATAGTTGAACTCCTCATTCAAGCCGAGAGGGGATAACGTCTTGAAGGAAAAAATCCACTGGGACTCTTTGCGCAGCAATGCTTTATTGAAGTCGCCCTTTCTGGGGTTAGGGAGCAATTTCTCTATTGCTTGAAATTTGAGATTGTCAGGTTTGCCCTCATGAAAGTTTTGAATGTGCCGAGCCACCGGGGTAGGAGTTACCCTGTTGTTAATTGATGTAACATGCTGTAATATTCTCCGCCTGAATTGTTGGAAAGTTTTCCCAATGTACTGGGTACCGCAGCTACAGGTGATTAGATATATAATTCTGGTAGTACTGCAATTTACCAGAGCATTAGTCTCTACAGTATAGTTAGTCTGGGTGGAGGTGGTAGACTTAGAGGGTAGAATGTACTGGCAGGCCTTGCAATGTCCGCATCTATATGTTCCTTTAGTCCCTGATAGCCAGTTTGTGGTTGGCAGAGGGGATGCTAGATGGCTCCGGACAAGTTGATCTTGCAGATTGCAAGGCCTACGTGCTGTGATTGAAGGATACTTTGGTAACAATTCGGAGAGTACAGGGTTATGGAGAAGTATTGGCCAGTTGGTTTGCAAAATTTTGGACATTGGTCCCCAACCTTGATCGTAGGTGGCGATACACCGTGGGGCCTTGGATTCTTGTCTTCGTATGGTAGGTGATAGGGTTGAAGCTCTGTCCAACAGGCAAACCCGATGGAAGGCCTTTTTCAGAACCCGATTGGGGTAGCCTAGTTCCTTAAAACGAGATCTTAGGATTTGGCATTCTTTATGAAACGTATGGTCTACTGAGCAGTTCCTTCTAGCCCGCAGGTACTGGCCGTATGGGATCGAGGCCTTCAATTTGAACGGGTGATGGCTGTCCCAGTGGAGAAGGCTGTTGGTGGAGGTGGCCTTCCTAAATAATTCTGTTTCTATGGTCCCATCCATTAGTAGCAGGATCTTTAGGTCCAAAAAGACCAGCTCGTGTTCGTCTATAACATAAGTTAGCTTCAGGTTGATGTCATTTGCGTTCAGGTCCTTGACAAATTCCTGAAACATGGGGACGGATCCTGCCCACATAATTAAGAGGTCATCTATGTACCTATGCCAACTTAGAACAAATTCACGGAAATGGTCAAAACGGGGTGAGGAGACAATACACTGCTCCCACCATCCCAGGAATAAGTTGGCATAGGTAGGTGCGCAAGCCGTCCCCATGGCAGTCCCAGAGATCTGTAGGTAGTGTTGGCCATTAAAGACAAAGTAGTTGTGAGTTAATATAAATTCAAGTAGGGTTAGAATAAACTCAGTCTGAAGGTTGCTATAAGCAGTGTTCTCCAGGAAGAACCTGCAAGCCCTGAGGCCTTTGTCATGGGGGATGTTGGTATATAAAGCAACAACGTCAAGGCTGGCCAGCTGGGTATACGGTGGGACTGTCAAGTTCTGTAGCATCAGCAGGGTGGATTTCGTATCCTGTAAGAAGGATGGTAGTTTTAACACCATGGGGTGAAGAATGCTCTCGATGAATTTACTAGGCGACTCTGTTAGGCAATTATTACCCGACACAATGGGCCTGCCAGGTGGGGGATATGAACCCTTGTGTACCTTTGGTAAGCAATAGAAAGTTGCTATGGTGGGATTTTTGTGTGGTAGGAGAAACCGGAATTCATCTTTGTTAATGATGGAACTGCTCAGGGCCTCGTTGAGGAGTCTCTCTAGCTCGTCCACGAACATCTTGGTTGGGTCTGAGGGGAGAGCCCTGTAATATAATGGGTCGGAAAGGTGTGACATGCACATCTCAATATAGTCAGGGCGGTTCATTAGTACAGTGTTTCCACCTTTATCAGCTGGTTTTATAATGATTTCTGTTTGTTTTCGGAGATCTTTTAGGGCCTGCCGTTCCATGAAACTGAGGTTATTAGTGCCGGGATTGTGGGTCGGAGCGGATTCCAGCTCTTTTAGTGACATCTGGACAAAAAGATCTACATGTGGTGAGTCAGCAAAGTTAGGTGTAAAATAACTTGCTGGTTTAAAACTCGTGAGGGGTCTTGAGAGATCACTTTCGACCAGGAGAGTGTCCAAGGTTCTCGAAAATTCGTAGTCCTCCGCTGAGAGACCCATTTCGTTGGCCATCACTTGGTCTTTTTTTGCGTGAAAGATGTTCAGGGCTAATTTCCGGCCAAACAGATTAAGGTCCTTAGACCAGGTAAACTTATTACAGGTAGGTGTGGGTACAAAGGAAAGTCCGCGATTTAATAGGGATAAGTGGTGTTTGTTTAATATGAAATCTGATAGATTAATGATTTTATTAGAGGCTATTGTCTCGGTGGACGGTTCTGGTTCTTGTATCCCCAGCGATCCCTGTCTCTCAGGCGACCTCGTTGCTGTCGCGGTTGGTCCTGCTCTAAAAAAGAGTTTGAGGAGGAAATGGTAGAGGTCTGAGAGTTTATGATGTCAGTGGTTACTGGGATATCCAGAAACGAAACAATCTTATCAGGGTTTTTTAGTATGCTTTTGTTACTGGTGTTTGAAGAGGACCTAGGCTCCCTTGAGTGGTCCCTATTACGGTTAAACGGTGATCTCCGTCTCCTTTGTGGAGGTTGATCTTGGTCGGACCAATCCGTCTCACCTGAGGAGGAGCCCTGATAGTTATTACGCCTTCTACAGTATTTGGTTGAAGGCCTAAAAATTGTGCCGTTTTTGAAATCCTTAAAATCTTGCTGAAATTTGTTGTGTTTTTTAATTTTTAGATGGTGTCTGAAATTATTAATGTTCTGTTGTAATTTGTTTTCCATTTGTACGAAGAGAGCGTCAGTGTTGTAGTTTTTTATTCCAACAATGTCATTTTTAAGTTTGGAGTTGATTAGTTCAAAGTTTGTCGATTCCAGTCTGACCAGAAAATCCATTAATCTGGACGAGCAGTCAAGTAGGATAGAGTTCCATTCACTTAACTGCTCGTCCGTCTGGATTTTATCTGGTGTTAATATCTCTGGGCGAAGACCTCTGGGAACCAGTTTCTGTTCCAAGTATTGCTTCAGACTGGTTAGTTCCCAGAGGCTTCGAATTTGGTCCTGATATGTTTTTTGAATGTTAAAAAAAGCGGTATTAATGTCATCAGTAATCACAGCATTAAGGTTAAGTGGATTCGTAGAAAAAACGTTAGTTATTTCGTCATGGCCTAGGTTATGGTCCCCTAGACGATCCAGGAGGTCAGTCATTCAAAGATTTGTATTTGGGTGCTGCCGTACAGAACTTAATATTCAATAACTGTTCGTGTATTGGTATGGTAGCCCAATCTAGTTGTAAAGAGGCCCAATTGGTATTAAAACCTTGAGAAAATGAATAGAAAGAAAAGGGCCAGTCAATAACGAGGACAGAGCAGGGGGTAACCCTAATAGTGGAATAGAATAAAAGAGAAAAGTCTGTCCTATAGAATATATAAATCGCAACGTATACAATAGGTGAAGAACAGTTAAAATACCCTTTAATAGAAATGGGGTAAAAATCGTGAGACCTAATTTAACGAAAAAGGTAAAGAGGAGAGTGTAGAGACACACACGAAAAGGAAAAATTGGTGTGTCAAATAGTAACTAAATATTGACTGTAACTACTAGTGGTGCCCTAATGTCATAAGGCTAGCCCAGTGCTGTTAGTGCCGCACTTAGTCCAAATGCTGGTAATTCGTACCACAGAGGTAGCTGTTGCTCGGTGTGCTGACATGTGATAGTGACCAACAGTTGGTATGGCGGATGACAGTAAGAGATACCAAATATCTCGTGGTTAAAATAGTAGTTTACGTGTGTTAATTTAGATACAGCAATACCGATACCTTGCACAAAGAGTCAGTATGTCCCCAACACAGTCTCAGTTGGAGAGTAGGAAAGCCATGTATTGGCATAGAGAGTGCCACCGACCAATCTTTTCACTTGACCCACTAGTAACTGAAGTAGCGTTTATTGTCTAGGACATACAATCCTAATAGGCAGTATAAGTGAGGAAAGATTAGCCGGGTATCGGTTTTGTGGAGGGAGTGAGCCGTGTGCCGACTGGAGGGATATCTAATCCCAGTGTTCCTCCCTCCGAGTGTGAACATACATACCCATGAAAATATTGTAAGTATATTTTAGGGTCGAGAATATTACCTATGGTTTGCTAATGTTGGGCAAACCGTACGGGTAATTAGATTCTAGTATCAAAGGTTAGTCTCGTTACTTAAGCTAACTCGTTGTGACCTATGGTTGCCGATGTCAGGAAAACCAAGGTAGTAACAAAGTAGTAAGATCGAGACAAAAAGAATATCCTTGCCCAGCTACCTGCCTATAGTTGGCAATGGTTGCCGGTGTTTGGTAATAAATAGAAGATACCTAGTAACCCCCTGTTGCATGTATATATTGCTGTAAGATAAACAGAAAGTTTTTAGTACATGGAGGGTAGAATGGTGCCTTCATGGGTACCAGGTATAGTAAAGCAGTAGAAGACAGGGAAGAAGGAAGGGTATGTAATCACTGCCTAATAGTTCCTTTTCAAAATTTAAAAAATAATAATAATATTGTTATTATTAGGTAGTACCCTAATGGGTACTTCAGGTTACTGTTCGTCCGGAGCCCAATTGGGCATCCCGTACATGTCGGGTAGTAAGCCGGGATGCTGGACAATAGTAAGGATATCGCTAGAGAGCAAGGTTCTGGTCAACCAAGAGATTTTCGTAACAGTGTCCGTGGAGTTAGGGTAACCTTAAGGTGACCGGGTTATTGTCTGACCCGAGACCGATAATAGGTGCCACACTTCAGCCCGACGCGCGTTTCGCCTGTTGTGTAAGGAGGCTCATCAGGGGGAGAAGTCTTCCCTGATTCGTCAGGTTTAAAAAGCCCGCTCCCAAATCTTATTGGTTACTGCAGATAGGGAAAGGAGGGGCCAGATTACGGTGGTCCATAGGGCTCAAAATAGTGCCAATTGCGAAATTTGCAATAGGAGTCTGTACGGTAGAGATCTCCAGTGGATAAGTTTGTAACCAACATTATCCTTAGGAGAAGTATGAGAATTGATCGGAATTGCGCTAAGTCCATCAGGGATAGTACAATGCCCACTGTGTTTAACGCAGAAAGGAGTATGACGAAAATAAAAATTAAATTAAATTAATTTGAATTCAATTCAGACAGTAAATACCAGTCAGCTGTTCACATGACCTAAAGGCTTGTTGCCATAGATCCATAATGATAAGGATTAGTGATCGTATAGTTGAATGACGATCCTAGGTAAGCCTTGACGATTAAAATTGCAAGGGGATAGGATACTAGACCGGCATTTTGGTTTAAATACTGTGACACAAGCTGGTAAGACCTTGTCAATAGGTTCCAGCGTATAGTAAGTTGTCAACTGTGGTTAGTGCGACACGAGACGAAGTCTGGTGGTCAGTCCCGGAGATGGTGATCCGAGACAGACTCTGGTGGTTTAGCCCTGTTAGTAGATCATCGGGATTTCACATACAGTGCGGCTGGAATCTAGGGATAAGACGCTACAATGAGTATAGAGGTGAATACTATGTACCGAGTTCTACAGAGAATCCCGGTGGTCAAGTATTAGATCGGGAATGGGTATCGGTGGAAGAGCGAACAAGGGTAAGCTAGTTGTTCGTGGTGGTACCCCCTAATTGCACGGATTAATGGATTGTGGTGAAACAGGTCCCTGAAGCGGAGTAATGATCACATAGGTACATCCCCTTTAGTGTATGAATGGGGTATAGTTGAACTCCTCATTCAAGCCGAGAGGGGATAACGTCTTGAAGGAAAAAATCCACTGGGACTCTTTGCGTAGCAATGCTTTATTGAAGTCGCCCTTTCTGGGGTTAGGGAGCAATTTCTCTATTGCTTGAAATTTGAGATTGTCAGGTTTGCCCTCATGAAAGTTTTGAATGTGCCGAGCCACCGGGGTAGGAGTTACCCTGTTGTTAATTGATGTAACATGCTGTAATATTCTCCGCCTGAATTGTTGGAAAGTTTTCCCAATGTACTGGGTACCGCAGCTACAGGTGATTAGATATATAATTCTGGTAGTACTGCAATTTACCAGAGCATTAGTCTCTACAGTATAGTTAGTCTGGGTGGAGGTGGTAGACTTAGAGGGTAGAATGTACTGGCAGGCCTTGCAATGTCCGCATCTATATGTTCCTTTAGTCCCTGATAGCCAGTTTGTGGTTGGCAGAGGGGATGCTAGATGGCTCCGGACAAGTTGATCTTGCAGATTGCAAGGCCTACGTGCTGTGATTGAAGGATACTTTGGTAACAATTCGGAGAGTACAGGGTTATGGAGAAGTATTGGCCAGTTGGTTTGCAAAATTTTGGACATTGGTCCCCAACCTTGATCGTAGGTGGCGATACACCGTGGGGCCTTGGATTCTTGTCTTCGTATGGTAGGTGATAGGGTTGAAGCTCTGTCCAACAGGCAAACCCGATGGAAGGCCTTTTTCAGAACCCGATTGGGGTAGCCTAGTTCCTTAAAACGAGATCTTAGGATTTGGCATTCTTTATGAAACGTATGGTCTACTGAGCAGTTCCTTCTAGCCCGCAGGTACTGGCCGTATGGGATCGAGGCCTTCAATTTGAACGGGTGATGGCTGTCCCAGTGGAGAAGGCTGTTGGTGGAGGTGGCCTTCCTAAATAATTCTGTTTCTATGGTCCCATCCATTAGTAGCAGGATCTTTAGGTCCAAAAAGACCAGCTCGTGTTCGTCTATAACATAAGTTAGCTTCAGGTTGATGTCATTTGCGTTCAGGTCCTTGACAAATTCCTGAAACATGGGGACGGATCCTGCCCACATAATTAAGAGGTCATCTATGTACCTATGCCAACTTAGAACAAATTCACGGAAATGGTCAAAACGGGGTGAGGAGACAATACACTGCTCCCACCATCCCAGGAATAAGTTGGCATAGGTAGGTGCGCAAGCCGTCCCCATGGCAGTCCCAGAGATCTGTAGGTAGTGTTGGCCATTAAAGACAAAGTAGTTGTGAGTTAATATAAATTCAAGTAGGGTTAGAATAAACTCAGTCTGAAGGTTGCTATAAGCAGTGTTCTCCAGGAAGAACCTGCAAGCCCTGAGGCCTTTGTCATGGGGGATGTTGGTATATAAAGCAACAACGTCAAGGCTGGCCAGCTGGGTATACGGCAACCATAGGTCACAACGAGTTAGCTTAAGTAACGAGACTAACCTTTGATACTAGAATCTAATTACCCGTACGGTTTGCCCAACATTAGCAAACCATAGGTAATATTCTCGACCCTAAAATATACTTACAATATTTTCATGGGTATGTATGTTCACACTCGGAGGGAGGAACACTGGGATTAGATATCCCTCCAGTCGGCACACGGCTCACTCCCTCCACAAAACAAGTGGAGCTTTTAGATTTCAGCAGGCGTTCTGTAAAAGTAAAATACATACAGAAAATAGTGCAATATGTCTATAACACAGTATATAGAAAAGGGTTAAAATATTTGTCAAACTCACAAGCCTGGAGTCATACCCTCATATGACTCTGGTGGTATAAGCCTCTGGACCATTTGGGGGTTGTCCAGACCCTTCTTTGGCAGCGTGCTGGATGTTGAGTAATTCCTTTGGTGTCTTTCTGACTGGTTTCCAAAATAGGAGTAAGTACCCAGTGTGTCAGGATTTAAAAAACGATTTATTCCAAAGAAATATAAAAACAAGATATATATATAATAAAAAATACTTATCCCAGACTATTGAGTCTACCCAGTATTACCTGGGATAAGTATTTTTTATTATATATATATCTTGTTTTTATATTTCTTTGGAATAAATCGTTTTTTAAATCCTGACACACTGGGTACTTACTCCTATTTTGGAAACCAGTCAGAAAGACACCAAAGGAATTACTCAACATCCAGCACGCTGCCAAAGAAGGGTCTGGACAACCCCCAAATGGTCCAGAGGCTTATACCACCAGAGTCATATGAGGGTATGACTCCAGGCTTGTGAGTTTGACAAATATTTTAACCCTTTTCTATATACTGTGTTATAGACATATTGCACTATTTTCTGTATGTATTTTACTTTTACAGAACGCCTGCTGAAATCTAAAAGCTCCACTTGTTTTATGTATGTATAATTCTATGTTTTAAGTGGTGTAGGGGATACCACTTTACAGGTGTTTTTGAGCTAGTACACTATACCTACTTCCACGTTGTGCATATTTTCTGTTGTATATTCTGCACTCCCTCCACAAAACCGATACCCGGCTAATCTTTCCTCACTTATACTGCCTATTAGGATTGTATGTCCTAGACAATAAACGCTACTTCAGTTACTAGTGGGTCAAGTGAAAAGATTGGTCGGTGGCACTCTCTATGCCAATACATGGCTTTCCTACTCTCCAACTGAGACTGTGTTGGGGACATACTGACTCTTTGTGCAAGGTATCGGTATTGCTGTATCTAAATTAACACACGTAAACTACTATTTTAACCACGAGATATTTGGTATCCCTTACTGTCATCCGCCATACCAACTGTTGGTCACTATCACATGTCAGCACACCGAGCAACAGCTACCTCTGTGGTACGAATTACCAGCATTTGGACTAAGTGCGGCACTAACAGCACTGGGCTAGCCTTATGACATTAGGGCACCACTAGTAGTTACAGTCAATATTTAGTTACTATTTGACACACCAATTTTTCCTTTTCGTGTGTGTCTCTACACTCTCCTCTTTACCTTTTTCGTTAAATTAGGTCTCACGATTTTTACCCCATTTCTATTAAAGGGTATTTTAACTGTTCTTCACCTATTGTATACGTTGCGATTTATATATTCTATAGGACAGACTTTTCTCTTTTATTCTATTCCACTATTAGGGTTACCCCCTGCTCTGTCCTCGTTATTGACTGGCCCTTTTCTTTCTATTCATTTTCTCAAGGTTTTAATACCAATTGGGCCTCTTTACAACTAGATTGGGCTACCATACCAATACACGAACAGTTATTGAATATTAAGTTCTGTACGGCAGCACCCAAATACAAATCTTTGAATGACTGACCTCCTGGATCGTCTAGGGGACCATAACCTAGGCCATGACGAAATAACTAACGTTTTTTCTACGAATCCACTTAACCTTAATGCTGTGATTACTGATGACATTAATACCGCTTTTTTTAACATTCAAAAAACATATCAGGACCAAATTCGAAGCCTCTGGGAACTAACCAGTCTGAAGCAATACTTGGAACAGAAACTGGTTCCCAGAGGTCTTCGCCCAGAGATATTAACACCAGATAAAATCCAGACGGACGAGCAGTTAAGTGAATGGAACTCTATCCTACTTGACTGCTCGTCCAGATTAATGGATTTTCTGGTCAGACTGGAATCGACAAACTTTGAACTAATCAACTCCAAACTTAAAAATGACATTGTTGGAATAAAAAACTACAACACTGATGCTCTCTTCGTACAAATGGAAAACAAATTACAACAGAACATTAATAATTTCAGACACCATCTAAAAATTAAAAAACACAACAAATTTCAGCGAGATTTTAAGGATTTCAAAAACGGCACAATTTTTAGGCCTTCAACCAAATACTCTAGAAGGCGTAATAACTATCAGGGCTCCTCCTCAGGTGAGACGGATTGGTCCGACCAAGATCAACCTCCACAAAGGAGACGGAGATCACCGTTTAACCGTAATAGGGACCACTCAAGGGAGCCTAGGTCCTCTTCAAACACCAGTAACAAAAGCATACTAAAAAACCCTGATAAGATTGTTTCGTTTCTGGATATCCCAGTAACCACTGACATCATAAACTCTCAGACCTCTACCATTTCCTCCTCAAACTCTTTTTTAGAGCAGGACCAACCGCGACAGCAACGAGGTCGCCTGAGAGACAGGGATCGCTGGGGATACAAGAACCAGAACCGTCCACCGAGACAATAGCCTCTAATAAAATCATTAATCTATCAGATTTCATATTAAACAAACACCACTTATCCCTATTAAATCGGGGACTTTCCTTTGTACCCACACCTACCTGTAATAAGTTTACCTGGTCTAAGGACCTTAATCTGTTTGGCCGGAAATTAGCCCTGAACATCTTTCACGCAAAAAAAGACCAAGTGATGGCCAACGAAATGGGTCTCTCAGCGGAGGACTACGAATTTTCGAGAACCTTGGACACTCTCCTGGTCGAAAGTGATCTCTCAAGACCCCTCACGAGTTTTAAACCAGCAAGTTATTTTACACCTAACTTTGCTGACTCACCACATGTAGATCTTTTTGTCCAGATGTCACTAAAAGAGCTGGAATCCGCTCCGACCCACAATCCCGGCACTAATAACCTCAGTTTCATGGAACGGCAGGCCCTAAAAGATCTCCGAAAACAAACAGAAATCATTATAAAACCAGCTGATAAAGGTGGAAACACTGTACTAATGAACCGCCCTGACTATATTGAGATGTGCATGTCACACCTTTCCGACCCATTATATTACAGGGCTCTCCCCTCAGACCCAACCAAGATGTTCGTGGACGAGCTAGAGAGACTCCTCAACGAGGCCCTGAGCAGTTCCATCATTAACAAAGATGAATTCCGGTTTCTCCTACCACACAAAAATCCCACCATAGCAACTTTCTATTGCTTACCAAAGGTACACAAGGGTTCATATCCCCCACCTGGCAGGCCCATTGTGTCGGGTAATAATTGCCTAACAGAGTCGCCTAGTAAATTCATCGAGAGCATTCTTCACCCCATGGTGTTAAAACTACCATCCTTCTTACAGGATACGAAATCCACCCTGCTGATGCTACAGAACTTGACAGTCCCACCGTATACCCAGCTGGCCAGCCTTGACGTTGTTGCTTTATATACCAACATCCCCCATGACAAAGGCCTCAGGGCTTGCAGGTTCTTCCTGGAGAACACTGCTTATAGCAACCTTCAGACTGAGTTTATTCTAACCCTACTTGAATTTATATTAACTCACAACTACTTTGTCTTTAATGGCCAACACTACCTACAGATCTCTGGGACTGCCATGGGGACGGCTTGCGCACCTACCTATGCCAACTTATTCCTGGGATGGTGGGAGCAGTGTATTGTCTCCTCACCCCGTTTTGACCATTTCCGTGAATTTGTTCTAAGTTGGCATAGGTACATAGATGACCTCTTAATTATGTGGGCAGGATCCGTCCCCATGTTTCAGGAATTTGTCAAGGACCTGAACGCAAATGACATCAACCTGAAGCTAACTTATGTTATAGACGAACACGAGCTGGTCTTTTTGGACCTAAAGATCCTGCTACTAATGGATGGGACCATAGAAACAGAATTATTTAGGAAGGCCACCTCCACCAACAGCCTTCTCCACTGGGACAGCCATCACCCGTTCAAATTGAAGGCCTCGATCCCATACGGCCAGTACCTGCGGGCTAGAAGGAACTGCTCAGTAGACCATACGTTTCATAAAGAATGCCAAATCCTAAGATCTCGTTTTAAGGAACTAGGCTACCCCAATCGGGTTCTGAAAAAGGCCTTCCATCGGGTTTGCCTGTTGGACAGAGCTTCAACCCTATCACCTACCATACGAAGACAAGAATCCAAGGCCCCACGGTGTATCGCCACCTACGATCAAGGTTGGGGACCAATGTCCAAAATTTTGCAAACCAACTGGCCAATACTTTTCCATAACCCTGTACTCTCCGAATTGTTACCAAAGTATCCTTCAATCACAGCACGTAGGCCTTGCAATCTGCAAGATCAACTTGTCCGGAGCCATCTAGCATCCCCTCTGCCAACCACAAACTGGCTATCAGGGACTAAAGGAACATATAGATGCGGACATTGCAAGGCCTGCCAGTACATTCTACCCTCTAAGTCTACCACCTCCACCCAGACTAACTATACTGTAGAGACTAATGCTCTGGTAAATTGCAGTACTACCAGAATTATATATCTAATCACCTGTAGCTGCGGTACCCAGTACATTGGGAAAACTTTCCAACAATTCAGGCGGAGAATATTACAGCATGTTACATCAATTAACAACAGGGTAACTCCTACCCCGGTGGCTCGGCACATTCAAAACTTTCATGAGGGCAAACCTGACAATCTCAAATTTCAAGCAATAGAGAAATTGCTCCCTAACCCCAGAAAGGGCGACTTCAATAAAGCATTGCTGCGCAAAGAGTCCCAGTGGATTTTTTCCTTCAAGACGTTATCCCCTCTCGGCTTGAATGAGGAGTTCAACTATACCCCATTCATACACTAAAGGGGATGTACCTATGTGATCATTACTCCGCTTCAGGGACCTGTTTCACCACAATCCATTAATCCGTGCAATTAGGGGGTACCACCACGAACAACTAGCTTACCCTTGTTCGCTCTTCCACCGGTACCCATTCCCGATCTAATACTTGACCACCGGGATTCTCTGTAGAACTCGGTACATAGTATTCACCTCTATACTCATTGTAGCGTCTTATCCCTAGATTCCAGCCGCACTGTATGTGAAATCCCGATGATCTACTAACAGGGCTAAACCACCAGAGTCTGTCTCGGATCACCATCTCCGGGACTGACCACCAGACTTCGTCTCGTGTCGCACTAACCACAGTTGACAACTTACTATACGCTGGAACCTATTGACAAGGTCTTACCAGCTTGTGTCACAGTATTTAAACCAAAATGCCGGTCTAGTATCCTATCCCCTTGCAATTTTAATCGTCAAGGCTTACCTAGGATCGTCATTCAACTATACGATCACTAATCCTTATCATTATGGATCTATGGCAACAAGCCTTTAGGTCATGTGAACAGCTGACTGGTATTTACTGTCTGAATTGAATTCAAATTAATTTAATTTAATTTTTATTTTCGTCATACTCCTTTCTGCGTTAAACACAGTGGGCATTGTACTATCCCTGATGGACTTAGCGCAATTCCGATCAATTCTCATACTTCTCCTAAGGATAATGTTGGTTACAAACTTATCCACTGGAGATCTCTACCGTACAGACTCCTATTGCAAATTTCGCAATTGGCACTATTTTGAGCCCTATGGACCACCGTAATCTGGCCCCTCCTTTCCCTATCTGCAGTAACCAATAAGATTTGGGAGCGGGCTTTTTAAACCTGACGAATCAGGGAAGACTTCTCCCCCTGATGAGCCTCCTTACACAACAGGCGAAACGCGCGTCGGGCTGAAGTGTGGCACCTATTATCGGTCTCGGGTCAGACAATAACCCGGTCACCTTAAGGTTACCCTAACTCCACGGACACTGTTCCGAAAATCTCTTGGTTGACCAGAACCTTGCTCTCTAGCGATATCCTTACTATTGTCCAGCATCCCGGCTTACTACCCGACATGTACGGGATGCCCAATTGGGCTCTGGACGAACAGTAACCTGAAGTATCCATCAGGGTACTACCTAATAATAACAATATTATTATTATTTTTTAAATTTTGAAAAGGAACTATTAGGCAGTGATTACATACCCTTCCTTCTTCCCTGTCTTCTACTGCTTTACTATACCTGGTACCCATGAAGGCACCATTCTACCCTCCATGTACTAAAAACTTTCTGTTTATCTTACAGCAATATATACATGCAACAGGGGGTTACTAGGTATCTTCTATTTATTACCAAACACCGGCAACCATTGCCAACTATAGGCAGGTAGCTGGGCAAGGATATTCTTTTTGTCTCGATCTTACTACTTTGTTACTACCTTGGTTTTCCTGACATCGGCAACCATAGGTCACAACGAGTTAGCTTAAGTAACGAGACTAACCTTTGATACTAGAATCTAATTACCCGTACGGTTTGCCCAACATTAGCAAACCATAGGTAATATTCTCGACCCTAAAATATACTTACAATATTTTCATGGGTATGTATGTTCACACTCGGAGGGAGGAACACTGGGATTAGATATCCCTCCAGTCGGCACACGGCTCACTCCCTCCACAAAACCGATACCCGGCTAATCTTTCCTCACTTATACTGCCTATTAGGATTGTATGTCCTAGACAATAAACGCTACTTCAGTTACTAGTGGGTCAAGTGAAAAGATTGGTCGGTGGCACTCTCTATGCCAATACATGGCTTTCCTACTCTCCAACTGAGACTGTGTTGGGGACATACTGACTCTTTGTGCAAGGTATCGGTATTGCTGTATCTAAATTAACACACGTAAACTACTATTTTAACCACGAGATATTTGGTATCCCTTACTGTCATCCGCCATACCAACTGTTGGTCACTATCACATGTCAGCACACCGAGCAACAGCTACCTCTGTGGTACGAATTACCAGCATTTGGACTAAGTGCGGCACTAACAGCACTGGGCTAGCCTTATGACATTAGGGCACCACTAGTAGTTACAGTCAATATTTAGTTACTATTTGACACACCAATTTTTCCTTTTCGTGTGTGTCTCTACACTCTCCTCTTTACCTTTTTCGTTAAATTAGGTCTCACGATTTTTACCCCATTTCTATTAAAGGGTATTTTAACTGTTCTTCACCTATTGTATACGTTGCGATTTATATATTCTATAGGACAGACTTTTCTCTTTTATTCTATTCCACTATTAGGGTTACCCCCTGCTCTGTCCTCGTTATTGACTGGCCCTTTTCTTTCTATTCATTTTCTCAAGGTTTTAATACCAATTGGGCCTCTTTACAACTAGATTGGGCTACCATACCAATACACGAACAGTTATTGAATATTAAGTTCTGTACGGCAGCACCCAAATACAAATCTTTGAATGACTGACCTCCTGGATCGTCTAGGGGACCATAACCTAGGCCATGACGAAATAACTAACGTTTTTTCTACGAATCCACTTAACCTTAATGCTGTGATTACTGATGACATTAATACCGCTTTTTTTAACATTCAAAAAACATATCAGGACCAAATTCGAAGCCTCTGGGAACTAACCAGTCTGAAGCAATACTTGGAACAGAAACTGGTTCCCAGAGGTCTTCGCCCAGAGATATTAACACCAGATAAAATCCAGACGGACGAGCAGTTAAGTGAATGGAACTCTATCCTACTTGACTGCTCGTCCATATTAATGGATTTTCTGGTCAGACTGGAATCGACAAACTTTGAACTAATCAACTCCAAACTTAAAAATGACATTGTTGGAATAAAAAACTACAACACTGACGCTCTCTTCGTACAAATGGAAAACAAATTACAACAGAACATTAATAATTTCAGACACCATCTAAAAATTAAAAAACACAACAAATTTCAGCGAGATTTTAAGGATTTCAAAAACTGCACAATTTTTAGGCCTTCAACCAAATACTCTAGAAGGCGTAATAACTATCAGGGCTCCTCCTCAGGTGAGACGGATTGGTCCGACCAAGATCAACCTCCACAAAGGAGACGGAGATCACCGTTTAACCGTAATAGGGACCACTCAAGGGAGCCTAGGTCCTCTTCAAACACCAGTAACAAAAGCATACTAAAAAACCCTGATAAGATTGTTTCGTTTCTGGATATCCCAGTAACCACTGACATCATAAACTCTCAGACCTCTACCATTTCCTCCTCAAACTCTTTTTTAGAGCAGGACCAACCGCGACAGCAACGAGGTCGCCTGAGAGACAGGGATCGCTGGGGATACAAGAACCAGAACCGTCCACCGAGACAATAGCCTCTAATAAAATCATTAATCTATCAGATTTCATATTAAACAAACACCACTTATCCCTATTAAATCGGGGACTTTCCTTTGTACCCACACCTACCTGTAATAAGTTTACCTGGTCTAAGGACCTTAATCTGTTTGGCCGGAAATTAGCCCTGAACATCTTTCACGCAAAAAAAGACCAAGTGATGGCCAACGAAATGGGTCTCTCAGCGGAGGACTACGAATTTTCGAGAACCTTGGACACTCTCCTGGTCGAAAGTGATCTCTCAAGACCCCTCACGAGTTTTAAACCAGCAAGTTATTTTACACCTAACTTTGCTGACTCACCACATGTAGATCTTTTTGTCCAGATGTCACTAAAAGAGCTGGAATCCGCTCCGACCCACAATCCCGGCACTAATAACCTCAGTTTCATGGAACGGCAGGCCCTAAAAGATCTCCGAAAACAAACAGAAATCATTATAAAACCAGCTGATAAAGGTGGAAACACTGTACTAATGAACCGCCCTGACTATATTGAGATGTGCATGTCACACCTTTCCGACCCATTATATTACAGGGCTCTCCCCTCAGACCCAACCAAGATGTTCGTGGACGAGCTAGAGAGACTCCTCAACGAGGCCCTGAGCAGTTCCATCATTAACAAAGATGAATTCCGGTTTCTCCTACCACACAAAAATCCCACCATAGCAACTTTCTATTGCTTACCAAAGGTACACAAGGGTTCATATCCCCCACCTGGCAGGCCCATTGTGTCGGGTAATAATTGCCTAACAGAGTCGCCTAGTAAATTCATCGAGAGCATTCTTCACCCCATGGTGTTAAAACTACCATCCTTCTTACAGGATACGAAATCCACCCTGCTGATGCTACAGAACTTGACAGTCCCACCGTATACCCAGCTGGCCAGCCTTGACGTTGTTGCTTTATATACCAACATCCCCCATGACAAAGGCCTCAGGGCTTGCAGGTTCTTCCTGGAGAACACTGCTTATAGCAACCTTCAGACTGAGTTTATTCTAACCCTACTTGAATTTATATTAACTCACAACTACTTTGTCTTTAATGGCCAACACTACCTACAGATCTCTGGGACTGCCATGGGGACGGCTTGCGCACCTACCTATGCCAACTTATTCCTGGGATGGTGGGAGCAGTGTATTGTCTCCTCACCCCGTTTTGACCATTTCCGTGAATTTGTTCTAAGTTGGCATAGGTACATAGATGACCTCTTAATTATGTGGGCAGGATCCGTCCCCATGTTTCAGGAATTTGTCAAGGACCTGAACGCAAATGACATCAACCTGAAGCTAACTTATGTTATAGACGAACACGAGCTGGTCTTTTTGGACCTAAAGATCCTGCTACTAATGGATGGGACCATAGAAACAGAATTATTTAGGAAGGCCACCTCCACCAACAGCCTTCTCCACTGGGACAGCCATCACCCGTTCAAATTGAAGGCCTCGATCCCATACGGCCAGTACGGGCTAGAAGGAACTGCTCAGTAGAACCATACGTTTCATAAAGAATGCCAAATCCTAAGATCTCGTTTTAAGGAACTAGGCTACCCCAATCGGGTTCTGAAAAAGGCCTTCCATCGGGTTTGCCTGTTGGACAGAGCTTCAACCCTATCACCTACCATACGAAGACAAGAATCCAAGGCCCCACGGTGTATCGCCACCTACGATCAAGGTTGGGGACCAATGTCCAAAATTTTGCAAACCAACTGGCCAATACTTCTCCATAACCCTGTACTCTCCGAATTGTTACCAAAGTATCCTTCAATCACAGCACGTAGGCCTTGCAATCTGCAAGATCAACTTGTCCGGAGCCATCTAGCATCCCCTCTGCCAACCACAAACTGGCTATCAGGGACTAAAGGAACATATAGATGCGGACATTGCAAGGCCTGCCAGTACATTCTACCCTCTAAGTCTACCACCTCCACCCAGACTAACTATACTGTAGAGACTAATGCTCTGGTAAATTGCAGTACTACCAGAATTATATATCTAATCACCTGTAGCTGCGGTACCCAGTACATTGGGAAAACTTTCCAACAATTCAGGCGGAGAATATTACAGCATGTTACATCAATTAACAACAGGGTAACTCCTACCCCGGTGGCTCGGCACATTCAAAACTTTCATGAGGGCAAACCTGACAATCTCAAATTTCAAGCAATAGAGAAATTGCTCCCTAACCCCAGAAAGGGCGACTTCAATAAAGCATTGCTGCGCAAAGAGTCCCAGTGGATTTTTTCCTTCAAGACGTTATCCCCTCTCGGCTTGAATGAGGAGTTCAACTATACCCCATTCATACACTAAAGGGGATGTACCTATGTGATCATTACTCCGCTTCAGGGACCTGTTTCACCACAATCCATTAATCCGTGCAATTAGGGGGTACCACCACGAACAACTAGCTTACCCTTGTTCGCTCTTCCACCGGTACCCATTCCCGATCTAATACTTGACCACCGGGATTCTCTGTAGAACTCGGTACATAGTATTCACCTCTATACTCATTGTAGCGTCTTATCCCTAGATTCCAGCCGCACTGTATGTGAAATCCCGATGATCTACTAACAGGGCTAAACCACCAGAGTCTGTCTCGGATCACCATCTCCGGGACTGACCACCAGACTTCGTCTCGTGTCGCACTAACCACAGTTGACAACTTACTATACGCTGGAACCTATTGACAAGGTCTTACCAGCTTGTGTCACAGTATTTAAACCAAAATGCCGGTCTAGTATCCTATCCCCTTGCAATTTTAATCGTCAAGGCTTACCTAGGATCGTCATTCAACTATACGATCACTAATCCTTATCATTATGGATCTATGGCAACAAGCCTTTAGGTCATGTGAACAGCTGACTGGTATTTACTGTCTGAATTGAATTCAAATTAATTTAATTTAATTTTTATTTTCGTCATACTCCTTTCTGCGTTAAACACAGTGGGCATTGTACTATCCCTGATGGACTTAGCGCAATTCCGATCAATTCTCATACTTCTCCTAAGGATAATGTTGGTTACAAACTTATCCACTGGAGATCTCTACCGTACAGACTCCTATTGCAAATTTCGCAATTGGCACTATTTTGAGCCCTATGGACCACCGTAATCTGGCCCCTCCTTTCCCTATCTGCAGTAACCAATAAGATTTGGGAGCGGGCTTTTTAAACCTGACGAATCAGGGAAGACTTCTCCCCCTGATGAGCCTCCTTACACAACAGGCGAAACGCGCGTCGGGCTGAAGTGTGGCACCTATTATCGGTCTCGGGTCAGACAATAACCCGGTCACCTTAAGGTTACCCTAACTCCACGGACACTGTTCCGAAAATCTCTTGGTTGACCAGAACCTTGCTCTCTAGCGATATCCTTACTATTGTCCAGCATCCCGGCTTACTACCCGACATGTACGGGATGCCCAATTGGGCTCCGGACGAACAGTAACCTGAAGTATCCATCAGGGTACTACCTAATAATAACAATATTATTATTATTTTTTAAATTTTGAAAAGGAACTATTAGGCAGTGATTACATACCCTTCCTTCTTCCCTGTCTTCTACTGCTTTACTATACCTGGTACCCATGAAGGCACCATTCTACCCTCCATGTACTAAAAACTTTCTGTTTATCTTACAGCAATATATACATGCAACAGGGGGTTACTAGGTATCTTCTATTTATTACCAAACACCGGCAACCATTGCCAACTATAGGCAGGTAGCTGGGCAAGGATATTCTTTTTGTCTCGATCTTACTACTTTGTTACTACCTTGGTTTTCCTGACATCGGCAACCATAGGTCACAACGAGTTAGCTTAAGTAACGAGACTAACCTTTGATACTAGAATCTAATTACCCGTACGGTTTGCCCAACATTAGCAAACCATAGGTAATATTCTCGACCCTAAAATATACTTACAATATTTTCATGGGTATGTATGTTCACACTCGGAGGGAGGAACACTGGGATTAGATATCCCTCCAGTCGGCACACGGCTCACTCCCTCCACAAAACCGATACCCGGCTAATCTTTCCTCACTTATACTGCCTATTAGGATTGTATGTCCTAGACAATAAACGCTACTTCAGTTACTAGTGGGTCAAGTGAAAAGATTGGTCGGTGGCACTCTCTATGCCAATACATGGCTTTCCTACTCTCCAACTGAGACTGTGTTGGGGACATACTGACTCTTTGTGCAAGGTATCGGTATTGCTGTATCTAAATTAACACACGTAAACTACTATTTTAACCACGAGATATTTGGTATCCCTTACTGTCATCCGCCATACCAACTGTTGGTCACTATCACATGTCAGCACACCGAGCAACAGCTACCTCTGTGGTACGAATTACCAGCATTTGGACTAAGTGCGGCACTAACAGCACTGGGCTAGCCTTATGACATTAGGGCACCACTAGTAGTTACAGTCAATATTTAGTTACTATTTGACACACCAATTTTTCCTTTTCGTGTGTGTCTCTACACTCTCCTCTTTACCTTTTTCGTTAAATTAGGTCTCACGATTTTTACCCCATTTCTATTAAAGGGTATTTTAACTGTTCTTCACCTATTGTATACGTTGCGATTTATATATTCTATAGGACAGACTTTTCTCTTTTATTCTATTCCACTATTAGGGTTACCCCCTGCTCTGTCCTCGTTATTGACTGGCCCTTTTCTTTCTATTGATTCAGAATACATACTCATTAGTTTCGTGATTCTAGCATCATTAGTACAATGGGGCTTGTTGTGCCTAGCCGCTCATTTACCTTATTGAGCATAGGCATTATGCAACCCTTTCAGCCAGTAGCAAACAGCTCCTTTATCAATATCACATTCCTTTTCAGATTTGTGAGTTTGACCTTGGCTAGTTTAATTGTTTATCCTGATATCTGTGCTTCCAAACTTTTGCTTGTTTATTTATTTATACTCTCTTCTCCTGCCCTTGATCTTGACTTGCTCTTTGATGATCCTTAGCAATAAGTCCAACCACTCTAAGAACTGGTAATATGGACTTTCCTTGCTGCCTGTCTCTAGTGGCTTTGAGCTTGCATTTTAGAGTCCTACCTGCCGTGACACCTAGGTGCAAGTAGCATTGAAAAGTGATGCACCAGTGTGCTTGCAAGATTCCCCTGACATGCCCATGATGCATTAAACCTTAGTCTGCCATCTCTGTGCAGAGTCTGCAAGACTGACATCCCTGTCGGACTTTGTGTTTCGGATAAGTATGTGCACTTTGTTACCCTTTATGTTACTATGTATAAATGGTTTTAACAGGGGCTCTTTTCAGATTATTAATCATTATCTTGACCGGTGTATAGTCGCCATATGGGCAGTCGGAATCCAGGACAACCACCCCACATACCTAACCCAATAATGCACTGACACTAGGGTATATGGGAAAAATTGTCCACAGCTTTATTAAACAATCTCAAATAATAACAATTAGAATAATTATAATATGATATAACCATAATAACTTAACATGTAAACATGGGTCATTGCCCCCCATACTCTGCTCTTGCACCCGTATCCTTCTGTCAATATAAAAGGCAATGACCCCAATATAAATAACACATATATACATATACATAACATATACCAACATTATTCCAACATGAACCAATTTAAAGTGCCCAAACATAAATTAACCACGGCAGGGGTATACCCGGATAACCCTACCCCACCAGGTTCTGAGCCACCATCAGGACTCGAAACCTACCAACCACCAATGACCACGATTTTCCATTTCCATCCGGTTCCTCATGGGGAGCCTATTTCTTCTCTTTCAGCTCCCCATCCCGCCGCTGGGACAAAACGGGATATAACACCTAGATAGACAAACCACAGGGAGGGTGGGCGGGACAAACTTCAATCTTTCCTATAGGTGATACTGGCCAAGAGAGTTAAACATGACTGCTGACTCCTGTAACAGGAGCATTCTTACTTTAATTGTTAAATATGCACCCCGTTCCTGTGTATAACTCAACCTTTTGGGCATTCAGGTATATATTGTCATCCACACGGGTAAGTGATAAAAGGAATATAGGATGTTATGGCATAGAAGAGGGGGAAAAAAATAAGTTTAGAAAGAGAGCACAGGTGAGACGAATAGTAGGTGACACTGAAATGAAAAGCGTAAAGAAAGGAAAATAGTTGGGTAGTGGTGCACTAATGGTTAGAGCAGTAGATGAGTGAGATTTTATGACAGTTCCATAATATAATATAATTTAAAAGGGTATCTCATTCTGGTGCACTGAATCTGAATTTGGCACCTTTATAAATTGCTCAACCAATATTGGAGTTAGTATTGTAGAGCGATTCTAGATTCATAATAATATTTTGTTCTGTGATATGATGTAATTTCTCACCAGTTGTTACACTCTCCAGTTATGGTACGATACCGGCTGTCCTGACAAATTTTGGGAACAAGTGGAGGGGCACAGCATGATGATTGTGAAATCAATTGCCACTGCTCTTCTGTCAGAAAGTCAAAAAAAAAAAAAGTCATAAAAAAAAAAAAAAGAGCATCTCACATGTAGAGGGTAATGTGTGAACCCAACCGCTGATCCCCAACCACTTTGCTTGCTAGAAATAATCAAACCACATACTTACTTGGTGAAAATAGGCCACAGCTTTATTAAATATTATAAATATTATAAAATATGAATAAATCTTTAAACTTCAATTTTATAACATAAAAATCATATATAAATAACTTACCCAGTAAATATATACGTCACTGAGTACCACCTTGCCAACCAAAAAACAATCACTTGGGCAGCTGCCCTCCTCCCTCGTCCCGACCAGCACAAGGCCTTTTCTGGGCCTTCCATTCTCATAATGCTAACCACTAGCCGATCATTGGCTTAGTGGGCACGTCTGTTCCATACCTGTACCTGAGGTTAGGGGATGGTCAGCCCTACCATACACTTTCCACTGGCCATATACTGCCAAAAGCCCCACTGGTTTACCCCCTAAATCAGCGGGCCGCCCCAACACCAAAGCCATGGCCTCCTCTAAAGCATACTGCAATGCCAGATTGAACAAATCAAGTCCCACCTCCGTAAGGTGGACCCCATCACTCCTAAAATACAGAGCTGCATTTTGCTCGAAGACGCGGTGACGCACCGTGAGCCCCCCATTCCCCCCACAAAACAGAGAGCACTATTTTTCTGTTTTTATTCTCATTTTATGTATTTGGTGAATATATGTGACACTGCAATTTGGAGGGAAATACCCCTGACAGCTCGACATTCTGTAGCTTGACCCTGACCTACCATCTACAAGGAACCAACATATCCACAGATGGGGATCATACTGCCCAGGCACATATATATGGAGTTGAACATAAGCTCCAGAAAATATAAGTGTCATTTTTCTTATTTTACCTCACCACCTATAGAATATACTTCACTATATTTTGGAGTTACAAGCAGTCTTCCAAGCCCTGCTCTATTTTCCCTCTCTAAAGCAAAACTGGGTAAAAGTAAGAATAGACAGGGGGGCAGAGCCAACCGCGAACTTGAATGGACGCTTGCTAGCTGAGCTCCGTCAGCGAGAAAGGGCAATCCGCAACCATCACGCGATATAAAAAAAATGGGACACCCCAAACGCGCCTCAACAGCTACCCAACCCTCGGGTAAGCAAACGTGGCCTAAATTGAGCGCCCTGACGAAATATTTGGGCCGAGGCACTGGGCCCAAACATGGTGCCAGACTCCCCGCCGGATTTATCCTCACCACCATCCAGCCCGGCCATCTTGGAGAGCTCCACACAGGCTCTGGACTGAGACCTACGTGATATCCTCAAGAATCTCCCGTCCAAACAGGAACTAGTCTCCATGTTACACAAGCTGGAGGTATCATTCCTTCTGAGTTCCAGGAATATTAGGTACAGCTGGGGCTTTCCACTGGCCCTCACATCATCACACAATGGCCATTCTGTCATCATCTGGAGACGTGGCAATGTTTATAAAATCCCTAAATCTTCCTGACGTCCACTTACCAGACTGGTATGTCCTCTTACAGTCTCAACCACACCAACCTATGCCTCAGAGAACAAGATGGCAGACACCGTCGAAAATACGCCACAACGACCCTGGAACACAGGTGGGGGGCCCCCCACCGCGGACCAGCCCTTACCCACACTAAGAAGCTGCCCTAATTGGACTGCTGATCACTTACCCTGTCAACCCAAAAAGCTACTACCCTCCCTCACCAGACCCTGGCCAGGAGCCGCACCGTTGCCACATTCCACCAGACAGGCTAGTTGATCAAGCCTCAAGGCTCAACGGACTTCCTAACAGACATAGACATCCCCTTCTACCCGTGAGAAACCCGGGACCCTCCCGGAGGCCTCCGGAGATGGACACCCACTCTCTGCCCCTGGAAGGCATGATAGACTGTAACAACCCAAGCAACACCGTACCTGCCACCTCAGGGTAAGCAAGACTTCCCCCATGAGGCCACTCAGAAATGCATGCCCATGCTGACCCCCAGAGACAGTCCTCACTCCACATCTCACTTTACTCCCCCCATCTTCAGCACTACAGGCCCGTAGGCAGGTGTCTGGGAGCTAATACGCACAATGCAGACACATGCGGACTCTATTATGGACAGTACCTATAAGGAGTACATGCTGGCTAAAGTGAACATGCCACTACTGGACCACCAGTACTTGCAGCATTATGTTCCCCCTCCCTAGTAAAAGGTAAGAAGAGAGGGGGAGACATTAAGATAGATTTTCTCAACCACCTACACATAGCATAGACCCTATGCACTCCTCACAAACAAATACACACTGCCCCCCTCACACGCACACACTGCCCCCTCACACGCACACACTGCCCCCCTTACATGCACACACTGCCCACCCTTATGCGCACACTGCCCCCCCCCCCTCCCTCACAGACACACATAGAAAAAAAAGTAGAATAGTATATGGGAAAAAAGGGGGGGAGACTTTTAAAAAAAACAAAGTTTTTTGCAGGAGTTACACAGACTTTGTGGTTTATTTACTACAGTGTCCATGTGGCAGACAGTATGTGTGCCGCACCACAAGAATCTTAAAAGTTCGTATACTTGAGCACTTGACTAACATTCCTTTTCATGGAAACAGTTCAGATGCATAGGTATTGAGAGTTGCCCCCCATTGGCGTGGTGGGGATAGGATCAAAAATTTATCCCAAAGGGAAACCTTTTGGATTCACCAATTACAAACATTAGAGCCAATGGGATTGAATGTGGACATCGATCTGATCTGTTTTTTATAAAAGATAGTGTTTTTTTTCGGTCTGCCTATACATTTATACATTAGCAGATTAATATTCGTTTCTCTCTCTTTTTCTTCTTTATATTAACCTCTCTATTTTTTAAGAGGTAGTGGTATTGATTTAAGTTCTCATACCACAACTCTGTATATACTTTCATACGGAAAAAGGTTGTCCATAACTGTTCTTATTATCCAATTAAGGGTGTCTGTAGCGGAGTGTAATAGTAGAATCCACGATCTCCGCTGGTATCACAGGTAAATCCACAGTCAGCGCTGAAGAGTAAGGCAATATCCCAATCCTCCCAATAACCGGACGAAACACAGTTTGGGAGTCAACTAACTGGCTTTATTCACAGGCTTGTATATTTATACAGTTCCCCATGCAAGGGGTTTCCTGACAGAAGTTTCAGGGGATTTCTCCCATAATACAGTGTAATTCTCCCAGGGTACATTGCTACACGAGAGGGATACTCCCACCAAAATGGACGATTAAGTGGATTATCCCCTCGTGTAGCAAAACTGACAATTCACATTAAAATCCATTTTATAAGCTTTATACGGTACATTTAACTGACCGAACGTTCGGTAGATAGCTGGGGTCTGAGCGCATCTTTTGTGTGAATACCGCTCAGATCCCAGCTGAAATTACCGAACGCCGCAACAAATACCGTTTACATCGAAGTTCCCCTCAAACTACCGAATACCGGGCTCCCGAACGGTCTGGAAGTCCAGCGGTGTTCGTGTCATCGAGTAGCCGTTTTCAGTTCCAGGCGCTCGACGACCAAACACCGCTGAAGAATAGCGAATCCAAGATGGCCGACCGCTGCATACAGATAAGGCTGTAACTTTTTGAGAGCCCACACCACGGCCAGGCATTCTTTTTCAATGGCGGCGTAGCTTACTTCCCGGGGTAGCAACTTTCGGCTCAAGTAAGCTACGGGATGTTCTCCGCCATCTGCTCCCACTTGGCTCAGCACTGCTCCCAATGCAAACATTGAAGCGTCTGTGTGGACAAGAAATCTTTTAGTTGGATCAGGAGCGGCAAGTACAGGAGCATTAGTTAGAACAGTTTTGAGTTGTTGGAATGCCTGCTCACACTCTGGGGCCCAGACAACCTGTCGAGGAAGGTTCTTGCGGGTCAAGTCAGTCAGGGGTTTGGCCAGGGCACTGTAATTGGGCACGAATTTTCTATAGTACCCTGCGGTACCTAGGAATGCCAACACTTGGGTTTTGCTCCTGGGGGTGGGCCACTTGGCTACGGCTTCAATTTTAGCTGGCTCGGGTTTCTGCTGCCCACACCCCACCCGGTGGCCCAAGTACTGCAACTCTGCCATCCCGAAATGACACTTGCTGGGTTTCAGGGTTAGCCCTGCCTCTCCAATACGATCTAGGATGGCCCCTGTATGTTGTAAGTGTTCCTCCCAGGTCTGGCTAAATATGGCAATGTCGTCTAGGTACGCACATGCATAATCTTGGAAACCGTCCAGTTGCCGATCTACCATCCGCTGAAAGGTTGCCGGAGCGTTTTTCATCCCGAATGGCATGACCCGAAAGTGGTACAGGCCAAACGGGGTGACAAAGGCCGACTTGGGGATGGCATCATCGGCTAGTGGGATTTGCCAGTATCCCTTACACAAATCTATGGTAGTGAGATACTGGCCACGGGCCATCTTATCTAGCAGCTCGTCTATCCGGGGCATCGGGTAGGCATCAGACACTGTTTTGTCATTGAGCCGTCCTTCTTAGGTACCAGCACTACCGGCGATGCCCAGGGGCTATCGGAAGGTTCGATAACCCCTAGCTGCAACATTTCGTCCAGCTCAGTCTTCATATGTGTCCTGACGGATTCAGGGACACGATATGGAGCCTGTCGCATAGGTAGCTGCCCCGGGGTTTCGACTCGGTGGGTGGCTAGTGGAGTCTACCCAGGCAAATTGGAGAAGGTAGCCCCTTTAGCTACGATCAGCTCTTGTACCTGAGCACGCTCTTAAGGACTTAGCCGCTCCCCCAGCTGAACTCCCCGGGACGGCTCTATCGGTTCTTCGGGTTCTATTAGATCAGGGAGGGGAAGGTTCTCCTGATCCTCAGAGGCCGAGGCGCATATTGCCGCCACGTCCTCTATCCTCTCATGGTAGGGTTTGAGCATGTTTACATGGAGCATGCGTCTCTTCCCTACCCCTGAGCAGGGGCCAATCACATCGGTGGTGTCACATCTCTGTTCCACCACCTGGTATGGGCCTTGCCAGATGGCCTGCAGCTTGTCTGTGCGAACGGGTTTTAAAATCAAAACCTTCTGCCCCACTTGAATGCTGCGGTCTCTGGCCCCCCTATCGTACCAGCGGCGCTGGAGTTGTTGGGCCGCCTGGAGGTTGGTGCGCACAGTCTGAGTCAGCGCCTCCAGACGGTCCTGGAACTCCAATACGTACGATACGATAGGGGTTCCCTCTGGGCTATCCTCTCCCTCCCAATGTTCCCTAATTAGGTCTAACGGCCCCCGTACCCTCCTACCGAACAGTAATTCGAAAGGGGAAAACCCTGTCGATTCTTGGGGTACCTCCCTATATGCGAAGAGCAAGTGGGGTAGAAAACGCTCCCAGTCTTTGTGGGCTTCTCCAAACGTACGGAGCATTTGTTTCAGCGTACCGTTAAACCTTTCGCATAGCCCATTGGACTGGGGGTGGTAGGCGGAATTTATTATGGGCTTAATGCCACAGATTTTCCACAATTGCTGGGTGACCTCGTCGGTAAATTGGGTGCCCCTATCGGATATTATTTCTTGGGGAAACCCCACCCGGGAAAATATCTTCATTAAAGCCTCGGCCACCGCCTCCGCATGGATATTAGGGAGG
This sequence comes from Pelobates fuscus, assembly GCF_036172605.1. Taxonomy (NCBI): domain Eukaryota; kingdom Metazoa; phylum Chordata; class Amphibia; order Anura; family Pelobatidae; genus Pelobates; species Pelobates fuscus. The sequence goes on along the minus strand of NC_086317.1, from coordinate 71,183,639 downwards.
GCTACGGCCTCGGGGTATCGGGTGGCATAGTCCACTACCGTTAAGATGAACCGTTTCCCGGAGGGACTGGGTTTGGGTAAGGGGCCTACTATGTCAACGGCCACTCTACTGAAAGGTTCTGAAATAATAGGGAGGGGACACAATTTAGCTTTGTGATGGTCACCTCGCTGGCATATATCACAGGAGGTGCAATATTGCCTCACATCTTTAGAAATCCCTGGCCAGAAGAATGCATGGGTTAACCTATATCGGGTACGGGTCATCCCTAGATGTCCAGACAAGGGGATATCGTGAGCAATCCTAAGTAGCTCGGGACGGTATTTCTGGGGAACCACTAACTGTTTGGTGGTCACTGTGACCGACCCTCCTACTTCCCGTTCAGCAATGCGGTAAAGTAGCCCTTTCTCCCAAGTGTACCGCTCCCCCTCTAGCCCTCCCTGGTCAGTGCGTACCCTGTCCCTGTACACCTGTAGTGTGGGGTCGGACTTCACCTCGGCTTCAAACTTAGCTGGGGTATCCCAGGACATACGTGTCGGGTGGGGGTCTTGGTCTCTTACCTGAGCCTCAGAGTGTGTTGGTGGAGCCGTGGTGCGAGCCTGTTGCCGTGTGGTGACTGGATGGGCTTCCTGGTAGGGAGCCTGTGGGACAAAAGCAGAGGTCATCTGGCCCAAATCATTCCCCAGCACAACATCTGCTGGTAAATTTTGCATTAGTCCCACTTCTACTGTCCCCTCTCCCACACCCCAATTCAAATGTACTTTAGCAGTAGGTAGTCGGTATACTGCCCCCCCTGCCACTCGTACTGCCACAGATCCGCCAGTGTGTGCCACATCGGAGACCAAATGGGGTGCTATCAGGGTTAAGGTAGCTCCCGAATCCCGCAGTCCCTGAACCTCTTTCCCCTCTAGGGTTACCAGCTGTCGGTGATGCTGCCGGTTATCTGTGGCTCGAACTGACATTACTTCATGTAATATGCCCAGGGGTTCCTCTGCGTGAACACTCCACAACTCCTGCGTGGCTGGTTCCCTTTGATAATGATGGTCAGCAGCCCTGAGTGCTGGGTTTGGGCGCCCTTGATTCCAGGCGGGCTTGCCACGGTTTTGGGTACATTCCCGGGCCATATTCCCCCATTGTTTGCAGGAGTGGCATTGGATGTTGGCCCGCCCGTTATACCTGGAAGGTGGGGGTAAATTTCCTTGGGAAGGACGAAACGGGGAGGCTGTGTGAGCTGAAGGCGGTATAGCGCTGGGTAGTCCCGTGGGTCGAGGGTAACTTTTGGCTATAGGTCCATGGTGTCTCCGTGCATCAAAGTGTTGGTCGGCCAACCTAGCTGCTTCAGTTAGGGTGAGGGGTTTCCTGTCCCGCACCCATTCTTGTGCCTCTGGGGATAATCCATTAAAAAATTGCTCCAACAACATCAGCTGACGCAACCCTTCCATGGTGGTGGCTTGGCTGGCCTGTATCCACCCTTGGGAGGCCTGGTCTAGCTTGTGAGCCCATTCAGCGTGCGAATCTCTCTCTGGTTTGCGCAGGTTTCTGAACTTGCGCCGGTATGCCTCTGGAGTAATGGCATACCTCTCTAATATTGCTCGCTTCACCTTCTCATAGTCCTTGCTGTCCTCACTGGGCACAGCGCGGTATGCTTCGGCTGCCCGACCTGCTAGCTTGCCTGCCAGCAGTGGCACCCATACTGCCCGCTCTATATCATGCAAATCACATAGTCTCTCAAAGTCCTGCAAGTACCCATCAATTTCATCCTTTTCCTCGCAAAATACTTTGAAGGCATGATACGGAATTTTGGGTTTTACCTGGTTGTAGAGGGACCCGGTTGCGGACTCTGCTCGAGACAATGTATGCTGTGGGCTGTGTGCCATTACGTACTCTTGTACATTCGCCCTCACCAGGTTCATCATGGCATCCGATACAGGCTGAGGCAAAAATTCTAGCCTGGTCCTCATTTCCCTCTGGTAGAGAGTTTCTTCCATAACTGCTGGGGGTGTAGCGCTGCGGGCTCGTTCTCCCTCCATCAGCTCGGCAATTAGTGTAGCCTTGGGTTTGCTGCTGGCTATCTTACCCCTGGCTTCCAGCAGTTCTTTTAACGTTTGCCTCTTCAGCTTAGAATAATCTGTCTCCATTCACTTCGGTAGTCAGTTCTTTCGCTGTATTCTGCTTGCCATTTCCTTTTCTTATTCGGCAGTTATAATTGCACGAATTGCGCTTTTCGGCTGTAAGGTTGGATCCCGTCGCTTGCCACCAATTGTAGCGGAGTGTAATAGTAGAATCCACGATCTCCGCTGGTATCACAGGTAAATCCACAGTCAGCGCTGAAAAGTAAGGCAATATCCCAATCCTCCCAATAACCGGACGAAACACAGTTTGGGAGTCAACTAACTGGCTTTATTCACAGGCTTGTATATTTATACAGTTCCCCATGCAAGGGGTTTCCTGACAGAAGTTTCAGGGGATTTCTCGCATAATACAGTGTAATTCTCCCAGGGTACATTGCTACACGAGAGGGATACTCCCACCAAGATGGACGATTAAGTGCATTATCCCCTCGTGTAGCAAAACTGACAATTCACATTAAAATCCGTTTTATAAGCGTTATACGGTACATTTAACTGACCGAACGTTCGGTAGATAGCTGGGGTCTGATCGCATCTTTTGTGTGAATACCGCTCAGATCCCAGCTGAAATGACCGAACGCCGCAACAAATACCGTTTACATCGAAGTTCCCCTCAAACTGTCGATTATACTTGGGGGAACGATTCGACTGAATACCGGGCTCCCGAATGGTCTGGAAGTCCAGCGGTGATCGTGTCATCGAGTAGCCGTTTTCAGTTCCCGGCGCTCGACGACCAAACACCGCTGAAGAATAGCGAATCCAAGATGGCCGACCGCTGCATGGTCGGTAGCCGAACGACGGCCACCTAGGAGCGCTTCTAATTACCGATTGCAACATTGTTGCAATCGGTTAACGAGTGCCACACGCTCCTAAGTGTGTGGTCTATCAGGGGAGCCTGCATTCGTTCCACGAACAGCCCGGATAGCCGCTGTTCGTCGAACGAAGTACTTGCATGCTGGTAGCTTACGGCTGCCAGCATGCGAATTACCATAGCATAGATACACAGTACATTTACATCTACCACACAGGATACATAGCAGAATACACACAGCACCTAGTACAGACAACCTTTCTATATTACAGTCCAGAAGTGGCTAGGTTTGCCACAGTGTCTCATTGGGATGAATATATGCTAATATATATAAAGAGTACATTTAAGGTAGATGTGTGCATCATTTTTCTAATTCGTATATATCATAATTCTAAGCTATTCTAATTATAAATAAATTGAATCTATATTAATATCTATAGGGCACTTGATTCAAGTTCTTATACCACAACTCTGTATACACTTTCCCAAATGGAAAAAAGTTGTTAATAATTGTTCTTATTACCCAATTAAGGGTGTCTCATTGAGATGAATATATGTTTATATATAAAGAGTACATTTAAGGTAGATGTGTGTACTATTTTTCTAAATTCATATATCATAATTCTAAGCTATTCTAATATTAAATTATAAATAAATTGAATCTATATTAATATTTATTGGGCACTTTAGTATAAGTGATCTATGTCTCACAAATCTATTTCTCCATTTTGCTGCCGATATTATCATGTCTTTTCTTGATAGATTTATAATTGTTCAACATCTATTTCCTGGGACTGTTCCCCTGGCAACCACTAGATGGCCACATTACCATACATTTCAACCTTCTTGAACTCCTTTGTTGGAACGCATGATTCAGTGGAACGCGGAAGTGAAGGTCCACTTCCGGTTCCGGTTTTCGGCTGATACAGATCGCGGGAATTCCGATGACAACTAAAATTGAAAGAAATCAGCTGGATGTGATCAACTATTCCACCAATGAGGGATGAAACAGAGGAGGACGCCCAGATTATCACCAATCAACTCAGGGGTTAGCCCTATAAAACAGGACTGGTGGGAGGGTGGGAGTAGGCTGTATTTTTTACTCTGTTACTTCTGTATGTAATTTTAATTTTTTGGTCCCTGAGGAAGTTCCAGACTGTGAACGAAACGCGTAGGACCTCATTTTAAGCCTGTATTCCAACTTTTATTGCTGGGTGATGTTTCATCCTTAATAAAATCGTTTTATTTTTTCCATCACCCTGGAAGTCCTGTTTTTTCACTTATCGTTTTGGAGCAAGTGGAGAAAGGCATCAGCCCCCCATTATTATCGGGGGAGGCACCCTAGAACGCTATCTTTCATCTATATCTCGTGAGTGCATTTCATGATCACTTACCAAATATCAAATGTAGATTTACACTATGTATACTTTTGTCTTTTAATTTTAGACTTCTCAGCCGTATCCCAAATATTCCTGTTGTTTTGTATTTTGCTGTGTAAAGGTCATCTAATCTGGGTGATGACCTGGGAGGCTGTCTTACTTGAACGCTAAGATAAGTATATATTTTGTCACTTATACACATTATTCATTGTGGTGATATTTAAAACGTATATATACTTTTCTGTAGTCTGCAGCGTTCAACACATGTTGGACCCCACCCCCGGATTGGAGTGGGAAACACCACACGTAACCAGCATACCTGTAAAGAAATCACACATGCTATGTCGAAGTTCATGTCTATCTTTACCGATTATGTATTGTTATCACATATGTTTGTCTTTCTAAGCAGATGCTCAATAAAAAAAAAAAAAGTAAGGATAGACAATATATCTGCGGTGACCTACATCAACCACCAGGGAGGGACAAAGCTTCTAATGAAGGTTTTGACTCCCTTGATGTCCAAGGCAGAAAATAATTTGAAGGTAATCAAGGCAGTGTACCTCCTGGGCAAGAACAATCTAGTAGCAGACTCCCTAAGCAGAGTAAATCTGGACCTAACTGAATGGGCACTATTTCCTCTGGCATTCGACCCCATAGTCCAGAAGTGGGGCCTACCTCAATTAGAACTAATGGCCACAGTCAGTAATCTCAAAGTGGGAAGATTTCTCGCGTTTCTCTGACCCTTTGGTGGAGGACACGGATGCTCTTTGTTGCGAGTGGAAATTCCATCTGGGATGTGTTTTTCCCCAGAGGAGGATCCTACAAGTAAAAGTGACCATTCTGGCTCTGATCCCTAATTGGCCCAGACGCCCTTGGTTTCCCCTGCTGCAGAAGCTTTCTCGGGAGCTCCCTTTGAATCTCTTAGACCAGCGGTTCCCAACCTGTGGTACACGTAACCCCAGGGGTACAATTCAGTGCCCCAGGGGGTACGCGAACCAAAATCGGTAATGGCGGCCTTGGCCATGCAGCCGCACCACACGGGCCAGTCCATCGGATGGCCCATGCACTTAGGGCCACCCGATGGACATCTGCCATGAGGGTCACGGTCGCACACTCTGGTGCTTTAATTGCGCGACCGTGACCCCTCTAAGCTGCCTGGAGAGCTGGGAGAAAGTGCAAGCCTGTCACTTCCTCCCAGCTGACTTACTCTGGGCCGCGCGGGAGGCGTTGACCTGAGATGTGGGGTCCGGACCGGGAGAGGAAGCAGGAATCACCAACACCCCCAGCAATGGAAGTCACCCTCCTGCTGCCAAAAGGTAGGACCTGAAGGGTGGCTAAAATGTTAGCCTGTATGTATATAAGTGAGTGTCTGAATCTGTATGTATGTGTGTGTCTGAATCTGTATGTATGTGTGTGTGTCTGAATCTGTATGTATGTGTCTGAATCTGTATGTATGTGTGGGTGTCTGAATCTGTATGTATGTGTGGGTGTCTGAATCTGTATGTATGTGTGGGTGTCTGAATCTGTATGTATGTGTGAGTGTCTAAATCTGTATGTATGTGTATGTGTCTGAATCTGTATGAATGTGTGGGTGTCTGAATCTGTATGTATGTGTGTCTGAATCTGAATGTATGTGTATGTGTCTGAATCTGTATGTATGTGTGTCTGAATCTGAATGTATGTGTATGTGTCTGAATCTGTATGTATGTGTGGGTGTCTGAATCTGTATGTATGTGTGAGTGTCTGAATCTGTATGTATGTGTGGGTGTCTGAATCTGTATGTACAGTCAGGTCCATAAATATTGGGACATCGACACAATTCTAATCTTTTTGGCTTTATACACCAACACAATGGGTTTGAAATGAAACAAACAAGATGTGCTTTAATTTGAGGGTATTTACATCCAAATCAGGTGAACGGTGTAGGAATTACAACAGTTTGTATATGTGCCTCCCACTTTTTAAGGGACCAAAAGTAATGGGACAGATTAACAGTCATAAATCAAACTTTCACTTTTTAATACATGGTTGCAAATCCTTTGCAGTCAATTACAGCCTGAAGTCTGGAACGCATAGACATCACCAGACGCTGGGTTTCATCCCTGGTGATGCTCTGCCAGGCCTGTACTGCAACTGTCTTCAGTTCCTGCTTGTTCTTGGGGCATTTTCCCTTCAGTTTTGTCTTCATCAAGTGAAATGCATGCTCAATCGGATTCAGGTCAGGTGATTGACTTGGCCATTGCATAACATTCCACTTCTTTCCCTTAAAAAACTCTTTGGTTGCTTTTGCAGTATGCTTCGGGTCATTGTCCATCTGCACTGTGAAGCGCCGTCCAATGAGTTCTGAAGCATTTGGCTGAATATGAGCAGATAATATTGCCCGAAACACTTTAGAATTCATCCTTCTGCTTTTGTCAGCAGTCACATCATCAATAAATACAAGAGAACCAGTTCCATTGGGAGCCATACATGCCCACTCCATGACACTACCACCACCATGCTTCACTGATGAGGCGGTATGCTTTGGATCATGAGCAGTTCCTTTCCTTCTCCATACTCTTCTCTTTGGATCACTCTGGTATAAGTTGATCTTGGTCTCATCTGTCCATAGGATGTTGTTCCAGAACTGTGAAGGCTTTTTTAGATGTTGTTTGGCAAACTCTAATCTGGCCTTCCTGTTTTTGAGGCTCACCAATGGTTTACATCTTGTGGTGAACCCTCTGTATTCACACTGGTGAAGTCTTCTCTTGATTGTTGACTTTGACACACATACACCTACCTCCTGGAGAGTGTTCTTGATCTGGCCAACTGTTGTGAAGTGTGTTTTCTTCACCAGGGAAATAATTCTTCGGTCATCCTCCACAGTTGTTTTCCGTGGTCTTCCGGGTCCTTTGGTGTTGATGAGCTCACCGGTGCGTTCTTTCTTTTTAAGGATGTTCCAAACAGTTGATTTGGCCACACCTATTGTTTTTGCTATCTCTCTGATGGGTTTGCTTTGTTTTTTCAGCCTAATGATGGCTTGCTTCTGTCACGACACTCCTTAGTTGAATTGCCCTTGTGCAGTACCCACATTCACCACTATCTTTGTTTGGCACTGTTCCTGATTTCTTTTCATTAAGCACTTCACCTGGTCCTTGTTTAGCACCTATTTAGTTTGGGTTCTCCCCTCACTCCTTGCCAGATCATTGCCTTTTGTTTCCTGTTTCCTGTGTTCCTGCATACTGTGACTTGGTCCTGTGTCTCCGGGTCTTCATCCTGTGTCCTCCTGATCCTGCGTTATTGTGTCCTCCTGGTCCTTCGTTGCTGTGTCCTCCGATCCTGTGTTCTGGTTCTGTGGTCCCTGCTTTACTATCAGTGATCCTGTCCCTTCAGACTTGTTCATTTATTCTCCTTTTGATCTTGATGTCACTTTATTAGTCTTGTGACTCTGGATCTGTGCCCTACCTGATACTCGTGGTAGCTGCACAATCCTACCCTTATACCAAAGGACTGTTACAGTATTTGTTGCCTGCACAATTCGTGCTTATTTTGATTTACTGTATATATTTTGTGGCCTTGTCTGTGTATGTGTGTGTGTGTGTATCTCTCTATCTCTCTCTCTTGATTTACCCTATTCATTTGTGTCTTGGCATTTATTTCTCTGCTGTATTGGTTCCCACATATAAAGTGACAGTGCTGTTCCAGGGCAGCACCCCTTCATGTCATTACAGCTTCACTGATAATGACAGCTCTTTGGATGTCATATTGAGAGTTGACAGCAACAGATTCCAAATGCAAATAGCACACTTGAAATTAACTCTGGACCTTTTATCTGCTCCTTGTAAACGGGATAATGAGGGAATAACACACACCTGGACATGGAACAGCTGAGCAGCCAATTGTCCCATTACTTTTGGTCCCTTGAAAAGTGGGAGGCACATATACAAACTGTTGTAATTCCTACACCGTTCACCTGATTTGGATGTAAATACCCTCAAATTAAAGCTGAAAGTCTGCAGTTAAAGCACATCTTGTTTGTGTCATTTCAAACCCATTGTGTTGGTATATAAAGCCAAAAAGATTAGAATTGTGTCGATGTCCCAATATTTATGGACCTGACTGTATGTGTATGTATGTGTGAGTGTCTGAATCTGTATGTATGTATGTGTGTGTCTGAATCTGTATGTGTGTCTGAATCTGTATGCATGTGTGTGTCTGAATCTGTATTTATGTAGGTGTCTGAATCTGTATGTGTGTGTGTCTGGATCTTTGTGGGTGTCTGAATCTGTATATCTGTGTGGGTACTGAATCTGTATGTATCGTAATCTGTATGTGTCTGAATCTGTATCTATGTGTGAGTGAATCTGTATGTGTGGGTGTCTGAATCTGTATGTATGTGTGGGTGTCTGAATCCGGAAGCTTCTTAAAATATGAAGAAATATAAATACACAAATAAGTTGCTAGGAAAAATCCTACATGTTTCGTCCCAAAGGGACTTCCTCAGGGACCTCCAAACAAAGCAACTAAATACAAAGTAAAATAAAATAAATGCAATAACAGGTAACAAAATTATATTAATTAAAATGCAAAAAAACAAGCAGTAACTGCTTGTTTGGAGGCCCTTGAGGAAGTCAATTTGGGACGAAACATGTAGTAAATTTGTGTTTTTATATTTCTTCATATTTTAAGTGTTTTTATACACTTATTTTAATAATAAATAGCAGGTTTTTTTCTACCTGTTTTTTTCTACAAGTATAGTGAGTCCTGCTCACTATACTTCCAGTGCTGCTGAAAAAGGATATCAGGGGAGGCACCCTAAGGAGAATAATCATTCTTCATCCTGGCTGTGAGTGCTTCTTTATTTGCGCCATAGGCGTGCGCACGGGGTGTGCCGGGTGTGCCTGGGCACACCCTAATCCCCGCGGCACGCCTATGTATTGAGACCGGCAGGGGAGATCTCAGGATCCCCCCTGTTGGCTCATGCAGAGCCGGCGCTATCCAAACGCCGGCTCATGCAGAGCCGGCGCTATCCAAACGCCGGCTCTGCTCTCAGCCTCCCTCCCCACCGACCCACAGGCAGTGAGGGAGGCAGGAGAGGACCGGCGGAGCTCTTGCCAGCAGCTCCGCCGGGTTCCTCTCGCGAGATCTGAGCATTGCCGCGGCAATGCTCAGATCTCGCGAGAGTGAACTCTAGCCCCGCAGGCTAGAGTTCACTCACCACTGGACCACCAGGGAAGGATGGCAGAACAAGGATCCCCCCTCCCAGGCATAAGGTAACAAGGGAGGGGGGATATTAACTGATCTGCCCCCACCTCCACTGGACCACCAGGAAATGTAGCAAGGAACAATAATCCCCCCTCCCCACATAAAGTAAGAAGGGAGGGGGGATATTGAGTAATGTACCCCCACCTCCACCCCCCACAATCACCCACACACATACAGCACCTACACACATACAGCACCTACAGACATACAGCACCCACAGACATACACAGCATCCACACACACATACAGCACCCACACACAGCACCCACAGACATACAGCACCCACAGACATACAGCACCCACACACATACACAGCACCCACACACATACACAGCACCTACACACATACACAGCACCTACACACATGCAGCACCCACAGACATACACAGAACCCACAGACATACACAGAACCCACACACATACAGCACCCACAGACATACACAGCACCCACACACATACAGCACCCACAGACATACAGCACCCACACACATACAGCACCCACACACATACACAGCACCTACACACATACAGCACCCACACATACAGCACCCTCACAAAAACACACAGCACCCTTACACACATTACACAAACAGCACCCTAACACACAGCACACAAACAGTACCCTCACAAACACAAACAGCACCCTCACACACAGCACACTACCAGTACCCTCACACACAGTACAATAACAGCACCCTCACAAGTGCACACACACACACAAACAGCACCCTCACACACAGTACATTAACAGCACCCTCACAAGTGCGCACACACAAACACCCTCACCCACATAGTACACTACCAGCACCCTCACACACACATCACACTAACAGCACACACACACACACAGCAGTGTATGTGTGTGTGTGTGTATATGTGTATATATACACACATATATATATATATATATATATATATATATATATATATACATAGGAAGCAAAATCCAATTAGGTTATGGTGGGGAAAAATTGTGATTGAAAACCCCTTCCACCTGAAGTCTGTGGATACTTAATACAATGTTAAACAAAAATCTGCACACCAGTCAAGCCATAAGACTTGCTTTTCCCACAGAAATCTCAAAACTGCAGCGATGTTGCAACCGCAAAGGATTCTGGGTGGGCATATGCAAATTAGTTCAACAAAGAATCACATTTTTGCCTCATTCCATTTTAAACATGGATTCCTTTTAATCTGTGTTTGCAGTATACAACTGCTTGGAACACAATTTAGGAAAAGATGCAAAACCAGTGAACCACTCATGGACAGCTGTTTCGTTGTTAATGCAACTCATCAGCATGAGGTTGGTTACTGGTTAACCAGTAACCAACCTCATGCTGATGAGTTGCATTAACAACGAAACAGCTGTCCATGAGTGGTTCACTGGTTTTGCATCTTTTCCTAAATTGTGTTCCAATCAGTTGTATACTGCAAACACAGATTAAAAGGAATCCATGTTTAAAATGGAATGAGGCAAAAATGTGATTCTTTGTTGAACTAATTTGCATATGCCCACCCAGAATCCTTTGCGGTTGCAACATCGCTGCAGTTTTGAGATTTCTGTGGGAAAAGCAAGTCTTATGGCTTGACTGGTGTGCAGATTTTTGTTTAACATTGTATTAAGTATCCACAGACTTCAGGTGGAAGGGGTTTTCAATCACAATTTTTCCCCACCATAACCTAATTGGATTTTGCTTCCCAAGCACTACCAAGCCTCAATAAGCAAACCAGTAACCAACCTCATGCTGATGAGTTGCATTAACAACGAAACAGCTGTCCATGAGTGGTTCACTGGTTTTGCATCTTTTCCTAAATTGTGTTCCAAGCAGTTGTATACTGCAAACACAGATTAAAAGGAATCCATGTTTAAAATGGAATGAGGCAAAAATGTGATTCTTTGTTGAACTAATTTGCATATGCCCACCCAGAATCCTTTGCGGTTGCAACATCGCTGCAGTTTTGAGATTTCTGTGGGAAAAGCAAGTCTTATGGCTTGACTGGTGTGCAGATTTTTGTTTAACATTGTATTAAGTATATATACATATATATACGCGGCGTGTGCTTGTGCTTTAGGGTGCACACCCTAATGCAATAGGCTGCACACGCCTATGATTTGCGCTATAATTTTGTGTTAGACTATTTTGTTCCTTTTTAGTTTCTTATTTTGTTTGTAGATTTGCACCTGTATTCTCCTTAGTGTTCGCCGCTCTGGTAAAACTGTCAGTAATTCACGCATTCCATGTTCTTTTCAATATTGGGTTGTAACCAATCCAAAACCAGGTATCACGTTTCAGTTTAAAGATTCAATGTCAAGAAAGAACCTAGGAGGTAGTGGTATTCCTTAATTATCAGGTATGTATTTTCACTTTCAGAACTGTAGTGGAGCTCCCTGTACCCCAGTTGGGTACCTTAAGCAAGGATCGCTTCCTAGCTGGAACCCGGGGAAAACCTCAGCGCTTCTGCCCCACTCGCCGTGGCTTGACTGGAGTCCTCCTGGAGCTTCTCCTTGCTAGAGCAGGTTAGTGGACTAGCTCTATTCCCTCCCAGGGACTGGACGACACATAGTCCTGGGAGCTGCAGTCCTTACAAGGACTTTCCCCACTGAATCCTCCACGAGTTGGAACAAGGTGCTGAGCAGGTATCAGCCCTTTCCTCTCCCAATAACTAGACAACACATAGTTCTGGAAGCACAACTGATTTAAATGAGCCAAACTTGGCCTTTTATACACAGACCCCTGTATTTAGCAGAAGACCCTCACAGGAAACCCTGGGCCTGGGAGATAATTGCGTTAAAGACCGGTAAGCTAATTATCTCCCAGTAACAGAGAGGCCAACTCAAAATATAAAAATATAAAAGTACCCTAAAACATAATAAAAACATAAAATAACCCCACAAATAATATATCCCCAAAGAGCCCTGATCTGAGTGCCCAGGTTCTCCAAAGAGCGCTCAGATCCATGCAGTGTAGGGGAAACACCACCGTGTTAAAGTTCAGACCAGCCGCACACGTGGTCCTATGCCCAAAATAATTCCAGGGCGTTTGGTGCTTTTGCCAGTCAACTTTCGGGAACTCCTGCAGATGCAATATGGTTTGCTCTGCCTGGCTCTTAGGTAGCATTTGTTCCCCTTAGTCTCAGGCACCTTCCCTCCATAGAGAGCTCTCCTGGCGGATTTCAACGTTGTTCAAAACCCAAGTTGTCTGGGAACCGCATGGTCACCTCATGCCGAAAACAGTTCCACAGCATTTGCGGCTAAGTATCGCTGAGGTGACGGGGACCCACAAAGTCCTCATGCCAAAATTATTTCCATAGTGGTCACAGCTAAGTACCGCTGAGGACTATTCGTAGGTTTGGTTCATGTGAACAGCTGGCAGGGAGCCAGCGTTCTGTTCCATTCACATGAAGGTAAAGTGCCGAACCAGGGGCACCCAGGGAAAGCTACTAATTGTGGCTGGGCAGGGTAACTCCCAAACGGTGTGTCCAACATGGACCATAGTCGGTGGGCAGGAGGCCGGCTTCCACACTCCTCCAGGCGTGCGTGGCAAATGTACGTGGGAAGGAGCGTTTGTCACAAGAACTTACCAAGTGCATGTTATTATTTCCATACGAACAGTTGGTTTGTTTGTATAGGCTGCAGAAAAACTCTGCTGGTCTAAAATTGGTTAGAATATAAATCTTTTAGGATTTAAGGTATGAAAAATAAAAACCATAGCTGAAACTGACTCATTAGGTTTGATTGCTGTCCAAAACAGACTTAGGTTTCTCATCTTCTTTACCAGTCATAATGGTCCCACAAGGCCAACTCGCATCTCCAATCACGGAGGAACTGACTCAATTGGCCAATCTTATATTTATTTCCTCATAAATTGCATAGTTTGGTTTCACACCTGGCACGTCCACTTTATCTTGACTCTTATAAAAAGCCATCGAGAGGCCAACACCCCGCCATATACGATTATAGCTCCAATTTCCCATTGGGCCAAATGATTAATAGAGCCTCTCTGCTGGGCAAGTAGCAGAGCCTCACCTGTCACAAATTACGTAGTTATATAATTTTGTCACTTGGATTTAGCAGTAGGCTGTCAGTTCCATATTTGCTCTATCACGGTATCAAAAGTGTTGTGAATGGTATTCTAAAATTAAAAATAGATAATCCTCCTAAAAGATTGAAAGCAACAAATTCTGTTCTATTTCACATGTACTAGACTCCGCCCCATTTGACCTACATACAAACATGGTTCTCAAAGCAGCTACTTATTTGTCATATTATGGCTTCTTAAGACCCATAGGATTTTCGGTAACAAAAATAACTGGCCTAGAATTATGCCTTAAAACATCAGACTTAATTAGAAATTATGATCATTATATTTTGTCACTAAAATGCATGAAAACTAGCCAAATAGGTCACCCGATACAAATCCCGTATTACAACATGGGAAATAAACGGTGCCTGGTGTTGATTTTGGATAATCTAAAGGAATCTCTCAGCAAATTAAAACCCAATTCCACTTTACTTACATTATACGGGAAACCACTTACGACTCAAAATTTCATGTTATATACTAGAACATTATTGGTAAAAATAGGTCTCAACCCGGCATCTTTTATGGGTCACTCGTTCTGAATAGGAGCTGCAACTGCAGCATCCAGACACAATACACCCGTTCACATCATAAAAAACATGGGTTGCTGGAAATCTTCTGTATATTGCAAGTATGTACCACAACCAGAGAAGGAAGTTAGATTGTAATAACATTATGTGTTTAATAGATGATTGAATTGAATTGAATTGCATAAAATCTTTTTGCCTTCTTTATTACAGGCCTGACCTCTCGTCAGTTCCGGCACACTTCAAGCGACTTTCATTTCTCTTAAATTGTTTCATAGTATAAATTCATATTTCTACTCTATCAGCTTGTATATTCCTGATGATAGATAGATAGATAGATAGATAGATAGATAGATAGATAGATAGATAGATAGATAGATAGAGGGATAGATAGATAGAGGGATAGATAGATAGATAGATAGATAGAGGGATAGATAGATAGAGGGATAGATAGATGGATGGATGGATGGATGGATAGATGGATGGATGGATAGATGGATGGATAGATGGATGGATGGATAGATGGATAGATAGATAGATAGATGGATGGATGGATGGATGGATGGATGGATGGATGGATAGATGGATGGATAGATGGATGGATGGATAGATGGATAGATAGATAGAGGGATAGATAGATAGATATATAGATAGATAGATAGAGGGATAGATAGATAGAGGGATAGATAGATAGATGGATGGATGGATGGATGGATGGATAGATGGATGGATGGATGGATGGATAGATGGATAGATAGATAGAGGGATAGATAGATGGATGGATGGATGGATGGATGGATGGATGGATAGATGGATGGATGGATAGATGGATAGATAGATAGAGGGATAGATAGATAGATAGATAGATCGATCGATCGATCCCAGGAAAGAATATTCTTTCAGTCTTTTGTGTCTCTGCCTCTCTTTCTCAACATGGAATGATGCTGACCTCTAGTGGCAATACAACATAAATTATGTTATTCTATTCCTTTCCTATATTGGACAATGCTGTAAAAGAAGTTGATTAACAAACAAAAAGCTGCAACAACAAATATAGAAGCAGAAAGTGGTGGGGCCCTGCTCAGTAGAGTTTATAGCCTGCGTGTTTTACCTCGTCACTGTCTATGAATGTTATTTTTGGGGTAAACCTTAATAATTTTCAGTACTTTTAGCCAACTTTAGGGATATAAATAGCAACAGATGTAAACAGCAATAGGGTGTATATGCATGATTAACTTCTTAGAATTTACCCATTAGGAAATCTAGGGAACTGTTTAAAAGACATGGGTTACAAACAAGATTAGACCAATGTATCGTTTACATATTAATACCAACTGCTCAGAGTATATCACTATCATTATTTTGTTTCCGTCCAGGGAGTTCTTTGTATATAAAAACATTGGCTCCCAAAATATGCAATATGACTTTAACAGTTCTTGTCAGCATATTGACACCAAATACTAGGATTACATTTTATTTACTTATTATCATTCATTATTATTTTTTACTTTATTTTTCTATATATTTTTTTTTATAATATTTTGTCTTCTCTTCTTTATTGGATTGATAAATTGAAAAGTTACTTTCCCAATATATTTATCATAATAGGAAGCCCACAAGGACACATGCAGTTTTCAATCCATTACGCAAATTTATTATCACCCTCGTTCCCAGTGATAATTACGTCATCTGTCACACAGTGACACTATTGGAACATTCAAATACCTCTGCACCAATTAAATTGTAGTATCTCCTATTTAAACCGGGAAAATTCAACTGCCCGGTTACCCTCTGATGAGCTAATTGATGAAACGCGCATCAGGGTTATTAGGGGTACCTAACCGACAATTTAGTTGCCTGAGAGAAGTACTATCAGATAGCTTTAAAAATGGGGCATCAAATGTGATTATGGGGAATCTATCCAACATTCAGTTACCTTAGAAAAGCACTAACAGATAAGATACCTTTCTAGGTCTAAGGATTTTTCAATTTCGATAGGAACTAGAAAGATCAGTACTTACCTGCATGGGCGTCTCAAGGAATTTTTCCAGGGGGGGGCATAATTGTAATGACATCTATGCTTGGCCCCTTTTTGACAGTGTCATGAAGGGGAGGAGCATAGTCATTATCACATAAAGCCAGGGTGAATAGCGTTTTCACAACTATGGTGTCAGGAATACATGTTTGTATTCCTGACACTATAGTGTTCCTTTAAGCAAATTAAAGGAACATTCTGGTCACCATAACAACTTCATCTAAATGAAAATACTATGATGCCAGGAAGCCCCTGGGTGCTCTTTCCTTTAAGGGGTTAAACCGCTCTCAAATGGTTTAACCCCAAAGGCTTCCTCCAGCTCCAGGTCCCTCAGTGGTATTTGGCATCTGAAACGGAGTGTCAGGAAGTGCAGATTGACGTCAGGCATGGGTGCCGCTGATTGGCTAGAGTTGACAGTTGACGCTCTAAGCCAATCGCTAGTTCCCGGTTCATAATTGTTTTTAAACTTTTTTAAGAATGGGGAGCTACTGATTGGCTTAGAGTGCCAGCTGACCGCTCTAGCCAATCAGCAACACCCCTACCCAGCGGCACTCTGTGCTTCCTGACACTCAGTAAATAAAAGTGAACACATTAACACTGATATTGTTTTTTTACCTGGGGAGATGAGAAGGTCCAGAGTTTCCCTGCCAGCCCCAGGTACCAAAGCCTTATGATGTGGTGTCCAGAATAAAGTGGAGGGTTCACTTCATTTGTCCTTCCTGCTCCAATCTCCTTTTCTACTCCTTCATTTGACACAGTCTTCTTTTTCTTCTGACACTGTCTTCTATATTTGGCTCCTTCTGCTTATTTTGCGCCCTTCTACTCCTTTCTCATTCTGATTCCTTTCTGCTTCTTGCAGACCCTTTCTGCTCCTTCTCCTACTTTAGCTTTGTGCTCCTTCTGATTCTTTCTGATCCTTTACCTTTGTGCTCCTTCTGTCCCTTCCTGCCCCTGCTCCTTGCATACCCTTCCTGCTCCTTGCTGCTCCTGCTCCTTGCAGACCCTTCCTGCTCCTTGCTGCCCCTGCTGACTCTTTATTTAGGCCCACCCCCCATGCCTCACTTGCCTAATCTATAGGCTGCCCCCCCATGCCTCACTTGCCTAATCTATAGGCTGCCCCCCGCCATGCCTCACTTGCCTAATCTATAGGCTGCCCCCCGCCATGCCTCACTTGCCTAATCTATAGGCGGCCCCCATGCCTCACTTGCCTAATCTATAGGCTGCCCCCCATGCCTCACTTGCCTAATCTATAGGCTGCCCCCCATGCCTCACTTGCCTAATCTATAGGCTGCCCCCCCAAGCCTCACTTTCCTAATCTATAGGCTGCCCCCCCATGCCTCACTTTCCTAATCTATAGGCTGCCCCCATGCCTCACTTGCCTAATCTATAGGCTGCCCCCCCATGCCTCACTTGCCTAATCTATAGGCTGCCCCCCATGCTTTACTCCCCTAATATATAGGCTGCCCCCCCATGCCTTACTCCCCTAATATATAGGCTGCCCCCCATGCCTTACTTCCCTAATATATAGGCTGCCCCCCATACCTTACTTCCCTAATATATAGGCTGCCACCCATGCCTCTCTCCCCTAATATATAGGCTGCCCCCCTCATGCCTTTCTCCCCTAATATATAGGCTGCCCCCCATGCCTTACTCCCTTAATATATAGGCTGCCCCCCATGCCTTACTCTTGTAATATATAGGCTGCCCCCCATGCCTTACTCTTGTAATATATAGGCTACCCCCCATGCCTTACTCCCCTAATATATAGGCTGACCCCCCATCCCTCACTGCCCTAATATATAGGCTGCCCCCCGATCCCTCACTCCCCTAATATATAGGCTGCCCCCCATGCCTTACTCCCCTAATATATAGGCTG
The DNA here is from genome assembly GCF_036172605.1 of Pelobates fuscus. Classification (NCBI taxonomy): domain Eukaryota; kingdom Metazoa; phylum Chordata; class Amphibia; order Anura; family Pelobatidae; genus Pelobates; species Pelobates fuscus. Next base: position 71,165,559 of record NC_086317.1, on the reverse strand, counting down.
CCCCCCATGCCTTACTCCCCTAATATATAGGCTGCCCCCCCTATGCCGCACTTGCCTAATCTATAGGCTGCCCCCCATCCCTCACTCCCCTAATATATAGGCTGCCCCCCATGCCTTACTCCCCTAATATATAGGCTGCCCCCCATGCCTTACTCCCCTAATATATAGGCTGCCCCCCATGCCTTACTCCTGTAATATATAGGCTGCCCCCCATGCCTTACTCCCCTAATATTTAGGCTGCCCCCCATCCCTCACTGCCTTAATATACAGGCTGCCCCCCATGCCTCACTCCCCTAATATATAGGCTGCCCCCCCATGCCTTACTCCCCTAATATATAGGCTGCCCCCCATGCCTTACTCCCCTAATATATAGGCTGCCCCCCCCATGCCTAACTCCCCTAATATATAGGCTGCCCCCATGCCTTACTCCCCTAATATATAGGCTGACCCCCATCCCTCACTGCCCTAATATATAGGCTGCCCCCCCATGCCTTACTCCCCTAATATATAGGCTGCCCCCCCATGCCTTACTCCCCTAATATATAGGCTGCCCCCATGCCTTACTCCCCTAATATATAGGCTGCCCCCCATGCCTTACTCCCCTAATATATAGGCTGACCCCCCATCCCTCACTGCCCTAATATATAGGCTGCCCCCCATGCCTTACTCCCCTAATATATAGGCTGACCCCCCATCCCTCACTGCCCTAATATATAGGCTGCCCCCCCATGCCTTACTCCCCTAATATATAGGCTGCCCCCCCATGCCTTACTCCCCTAATATATAGGCTGCCCCCCATGCCTTATTCCCCTAATATATAGGCTGCCCCCCATGCCTTACTCCCCTAATATATAGGGCTGCCCCCCCATCCCTCACTCCCCTAATATATAGTCTGACCCCCCATGCCTTACTCCCCTTATATATAGGCTGCCCCCATGCCTTACTCCCCTAACATATAGGCTGCCCCCCCCCATCCCTCACTCCCCTAATATATAGGCTGCCCCCCATGCCTTACTCCCCTAATATATAGGCTACCCCCCATGCCTTACTCCCCTAATATATAGGCTGCCCCCCATCCCTCACTCCCCTAATATATAGGCTGCCCCCATGCCTTACTCCCCTAATATATAGGCTGCCCCCCCATGCCTTACTCCCCTAATATATAGGCTGCCCCCCCATGCCTTACTCGCCTAATATAGGCTGCCCCCCATCCCTTACTCCCCTAATATATAGGCTGCCCCCCATCCCTCACTCCCCTAATATATAGGCTGCCCCCCATGCCTTACTCCCCTAATATATAGGCTGCCCCCCCATGCCTTACTCCCCTAATATATAGGCTGCCCCCCATGCCTTACTCCCCTAATATATAGGCTGCCCCCCCATGCCTTACTCCCCTAATATATAGGCTGACCCCCCATCCCTCACTACCCTAATATATAGGCTGCCTCCCCAGGCCTCACTCCCCTAATATATAGGCTGCCCCCCATGCCTTACTCCCCTAATATATAGGCTGCCCCCCATGCCTTACTCCCCTAATATATAGGCTGCCCCCCATGCCTTACTCCCCTAATATATAGGCTGCCCCCCATGCCTTACTCCCCTAATATATAGGCTGCCCCCATGCCTTACTCCCCTAATATATAGGCTGCCCCCCATGCCTTACTCCCCTAATATATAGGCTGCCCCCATGCCTTACTCCCTTAATATATAGGCTGCCCCCCATGCCTCACTCCCCTAATATATAGGCTGCCCCCCATGCCTTACTCCCCTAATATATAGGCTGCACCTCCCCCATCCCTCACTCCCCTAATATATAGGCTGCCCCCCCATGCCTTACTCCCCTAATATATAGGCTGCCCCCCATGCCTTACTTCCCTAATATATAGGCTGCCCCCCATGCCTTACTTCCCTAATATATAGGCTGCCCCCCATGCCTCTCTCCCCTAATATATAGGCTGCCCCCCTCATGCCTTTCTCCCCTAATATATAGGCTGCCCCCCATGCCTTACTCCCTTAATATATAGGCTGCCCCCCATGCCTTACTCTTGTAATATATAGGCTGCCCCCCCCCCATGACTTACTCTTGTAATATATACAAGCCAGCAGGGACAGATTAAATATATCACAAGGCCTAATGATATTTTATATATTAAAAAGAGACTGTTATATTTTTTTTCTCCAGGCTAATGGACACGTTGATACATCTATGTGAATAGGCACAGTTATTACTATTTAAACTTTACTCCCCTAATATATAGGCTGACCCCCCAACCCTCACTGCCCTAATATATAGGCTGCCCCCCGATCCCTCACTCCCCTAATATATAGGCTGCCCCCCATGCCTTACTCCCCTAATATATAGGCTGCCCCCCCATGCCTTACTCCCCTAATATATAGGCTGCCCCCCCTATGCCGCACTTGCCTAATCTATAGGCTGCCCCCCATCCCTCACTCCCCTAATATATAGGCTGCCCCCCATGCCTTACTCCCCTAATATATAGGCTGCCCCCCATGCCTTACTCCCCTAATATATAGGCTGCCCCCCATGCCTTACTCCTGTAATATATAGGCTGCCCCCCATGCCTTACTCCCCTAATATTTAGGCTGCCCCCCATCCCTCACTGCCTTAATATACAGGCTGCCCCCCATGCCTCACTCCCCTAATATATAGGCTGCCCCCCCATGCCTTACTCCCCTAATATATAGGCTGCCTCCCATGCCTTACTCCCCTAATATATAGGCTGCCCCCCATGCCTTACTTCCCTAATATATAGGCTGCCCCCATGCCTTACTCCCCTAATATATAGGCTGACCCCCCATCCCTCACTGCCCTAATATATAGGCTGCCCCCCCATGCCTTACTCCCCTAATATATAGGCTGCCCCCCCATGCCTTACTCCCCTAATATATAGGCTGCCCCCCATGCCTTACTCCCCTAATATATAGGCTGCCCCCCGCATGCCTTACTCCCCTAATATATAGGCTGCCCCCCATGCCTTACTCCCCTAATATATAGGCTGACCCCCCATCCCTCACTGCCCTAATATATAGGCTACCCCCCATGCCTTACTCCCCTAATATATAGGCTGACCCCCCATCCCTAACTGCCCTAATATATAGGCTGCCCCCCCATGCCTTACTCCCCTAATATATAGGCTGCCCCCCCCATGCCTTACTCCCCTAATATATAGGCTGCCCCCCATGCCTTACTCCCCTAATATATATGCTGCCCCCCATGCCTTACTCCCCTAATATATAGGGCTGCCCCCCTATCCCTCACTCCCCTAATATATAGGCTGACCCCCCATGCCTTACTCCCCTTATATATAGGCTGCCCCCATGCCTTACTCCCCTAACATATAGGCTGCCCCCCCATCCCTCACTCCCCTAATATATAGGCTGCCCCCCCATGCCTTACTCCCCTAATATATAGGCTACCCCCATGCCTTACTCCCCTAATATATAGGCTGCCCCCCATCCCTCACTCCCCTAATATATAGGCTGCCCCCATGCCTTACTCCCCTAATATATAGGCTGCCCCCCGTGCCTTACTCCCCTAATATATAGGCTGCCCCCCATGCCTTACTCCCCTAATATATAGGCTGCCCCCCATGCCTTACTCCCCTAATATATAGGCTGCCCCCCCATGCCTTACTCCCCTAATATATAGGCTGCCCCCCATCCCTTACTCCCCTAATATATAGGCTGCCCCCCATCCCTCACTCCCCTAATATATAGGCTGCCCCCCCATGCCTTACTCCCCTAATCTATAGGCTGCCCCCATGCCTTACTCCCCTAATATATAGGCTGCCCCCCCCATCCCTCACTCCCCTAATATATAGGCTGCCCCCCATGCCTTACTCCCCTAATCTATAGGCTGCCCCCCATCCCTCACTCCCCTAATATAGGCTGCCCCCCCATGCCTTACTCCCCTAATCTATAGGCTGCCCCCATGCCTTACTTCCCTAATATATAGGCTGCCCCCCCCCCATCCCTCACTCCCCTAATATATAGGCTGCCCCCCATGCCTTACTCCCCTAATATATAGGCTGCCCCCCCATGCCTTACTCCCCTAATATATAGGCTGCCCCCCCTATGCCGCACTTGCCTAATCTATAGGCTGCCCCCCATCCCTCACTCCCCTAATATATAGGCTGCCCCCCCATGCCTTACTCCCCTAATATATAGGCTGCCCCCCATGCCTTACTCCCCTAATATATAGGCTGCCCCCCATGCCTTACTCCTGTAATATATAGGCTGCCCCCCATGCCTTACTCCCCTAATATTTAGGCTGCCCCCCATCCCTCACTGCCTTAATATACAGGCTGCCCCCCATGCCTCACTCCCCTAATATATAGGCTGCCCCCCCATGCCTTACTCCCCTAATATATAGGCTGCCTCCCATGCCTTACTCCCCTAATATATAGGCTGCCCCCCATGCCTTACTTCCCTAATATATAGGCTGCCCCCATGCCTTACTCCCCTAATATATAGGCTGACCCCCCATGCCTTACTCCCCTAATATATAGGCTGCCCCCCCATGCCTTACTCCCCATAATATAGGCTGCCCCCCCATGCCTTACTCCCCTAATATATAGGCTGCCCCCCATGCCTTACTCCCCTAATATATAGGCTGCCCCCCGCATGCCTTACTCCCCTAATATATAGGCTGCCCCCCATGCCTTACTCCCCTAATATATAGGCTGACCCCCCATCCCTCACTGCCCTAATATATAGGCTGCCCCCATGCCTTACTCCCCTAATATATAGGCTGACCCCCCATCCCTCACTGCCCTAATATATAGGCTGCCCCCCCATGCCTTACTCCCCTAATATATAGGCTGCCCCCCCATGCCTTACTCCCCTAATATATAGGCTGCCCCCCATGCCTTACTCCCCTAATATATATGCTGCCCCCCATGCCTTACTCCCCTAATATATAGGGCTGCCCCCCTATCCCTCACTCCCCTAATATATAGGCTGACCCCCCATGCCTTACTCCCCTTATATATAGGCTGCCCCCATGCCTTACTCCCCTAACATATAGGCTGCCCCCCCATCCCTCACTCCCCTAATATATAGGCTGCCCCCCCATGCCTTACTCCCCTAATATATAGGCTACCCCCATGCCTTACTCCCCTAATATATAGGCTGCCCCCCCATCCCTCACTCCCCTAATATATAGGCTGCCCCCCATGCCTTACTCCCCTAATATATAGGCTGCCCCCCCATGCCTTACTCCCCTAATATATAGGCTGCCCCCCCTATGCCGCACTTGCCTAATCTATAGGCTGCCCCCCATCCCTCACTCCCCTAATATATAGGCTGCCCCCCCATGCCTTACTCCCCTAATATATAGGCTGCCCCCCATGCCTTACTCCTGTAATATATAGGCTGCCCCCCATGCCTTACTCCCCTAATATTTAGGCTGCCCCCCATCCCTCACTGCCTTAATATACAGGCTGCCCCCCATGCCTCACTCCCCTAATATATAGGCTGCCCCCCCATGCCTTACTCCCCTAATATATAGGCTGCCTCCCATGCCTTACTCCCCTAATATATAGGCTGCCCCCCATGCCTTACTTCCCTAATATATAGGCTGCCCCCATGCCTTACTCCCCTAATATATAGGCTGACCCCCCATCCCTCACTGCCCTAATATATAGGCTGCCCCCCCATGCCTTACTCCCCTAATATATAGGCTGCCCCCCCATGCCTTACTCCCCTAATATATAGGCTGCCCCCCATGCCTTACTCCCCTAATATATAGGCTGCCCCCCGCATGCCTTACTCCCCTAATATATAGGCTGCCCCCCATGCCTTACTCCCCTAATATATAGGCTGACCCCCCATCCCTCACTGCCCTAATATATAGGCTGCCCCCATGCCTTACTCCCCTAATATATAGGCTGACCCCCCATCCCTCACTGCCCTAATATATAGGCTGCCCCCCATGCCTTACTCCCCTAATATTTAGGCTGCCCCCCATCCCTCACTGCCTTAATATACAGGCTGCCCCCCATGCCTCACTCCCCTAATATATAGGCTGCCCCCCCATGCCTTACTCCCCTAATATATAGGCTGCCTCCCATGCCTTACTCCCCTAATATATAGGCTGCCCCCCATGCCTTACTTCCCTAATATATAGGCTGCCCCCATGCCTTACTCCCCTAATATATAGGCTGACCCCCCATCCCTCACTGCCCTAATATATAGGCTGCCCCCCCATGCCTTACTCCCCTAATATATAGGCTGCCCCCCCATGCCTTACTCCCCTAATATATAGGCTGCCCCCCATGCCTTACTCCCCTAATATATAGGCTGCCCCCCGCATGCCTTACTCCCCTAATATATAGGCTGCCCCCCATGCCTTACTCCCCTAATATATAGGCTGACCCCCCATCCCTCACTGCCCTAATATATAGGCTGCCCCCATGCCTTACTCCCCTAATATATAGGCTGACCCCCCATCCCTCACTGCCCTAATATATAGGCTGCCCCCCCATGCCTTACTCCCCTAATATATAGGCTGCCCCCCCATGCCTTACTCCCCTAATATATAGGCTGCCCCCATGCCTTACTCCCCTAATATATATGCTGCCCCCCATGCCTTACTCCCCTAATATATAGGGCTGCCCCCCTATCCCTCACTCCCCTAATATATAGGCTGACCCCCCATGCCTTACTCCCCTTATATATAGGCTGCCCCCATGCCTTACTCCCCTAACATATAGGCTGCCCCCCCATCCCTCACTCCCCTAATATATAGGCTGCCCCCCATGCCTTACTCCCCTAATATATAGGCTACCCCCATGCCTTACTCCCCTAATATATAGGCTGCCCCCCATCCCTCACTCCCCTAATATATAGGCTGCCCCCATGCCTTACTCCCCTAATATATAGGCTGCCCCCCGTGCCTTACTCCCCTAATATATAGGCTGCCCCCCATGCCTTACTCCCCTAAAATATAGGCTGCCCCCCATGCCTTACTCCCCTAATATATAGGCTGCCCCCCCCATGCCTTACTCCCCTAATATATAGGCTGCCCCCCATCCCTTACTCCCCTAATATATAGGCTGCCCCCCATCCCTCACTGCCCTAATATATAGGCTGCCCCCCCATGCCTTACTCCCCTAATCTATAGGCTGCCCCCATGCCTTACTCCCCTAATATATAGGCTGCCCCCCATGCCTTACTCCCCTAATATATAGGCTGCCCCCCATGCCTTACTCCCCTAATATATAGGCTGCCCCCATCCCTCACTCCCCTAATATATAGGCTGCCCCCCCATGCCTTACTCCCCTAATCTATAGGCTGCCCCCCATGCCTTACTTCCCTAATATATAGGCTGCCCCCCCCCATCCCTCACTCCCCTAATATATAGGCTGCCCCCCATGCCTTACTCCCCTAATCTATAGGCTGCCCCCCATCCCTCACTCCCCTAATATAGGCTGCCCCCCCCCTGGCTTACTCCCCTAATCTATAGGCTGCCCCCATGCCTTACTTCCCTAATATATAGGCTGCCCCCCCCCATCCCTCACTCCCCTAATATATAGGCTGCCCCCCATGCCTTACTCCCCTAATCTATAGGCTGCCCCCCATGCCTTACTTCCCTAATATACAGGCTGCCCCCCTATGCCTTACTCCCCTAATCCAGAGGCTATTTTAACCCCCCCCCCCCACCCCATCCCTCACTCACCTGGTCTGTAGGCTGTCTCTGCCTGCATGTGTTGCTCCCCTGCGGTTACACTCAGCAGAGAGAAGCAGGGATAGATGCAGCTTCCTGTCCCTGTCTCTCTCCATACACACTACTGGCCGGCGCCGGTATTGCAGTTCATTTTAAATCTCGCACGAAAATTAGCAGAACAAGCTGAAAAATCCGGGGGGGGGGCAAGTGCCCCCCCTTGCCCCTCCCCCCCCCCCCCCCCCCCATGTCATGTGTCCTTAAGGGGTTAATGCTTAAAACTGTACATCGCACCAAATCTGGATAGCCTGTTCTACTATTGAAATTGTACCGGACTATTTAGGAACAACACTTCTAAAATATGAACCTCCCAGCTGTCGGTTATAGGTGGACTTCAATAACCCCTAACATAGCTCTCATATATCCCTTGGATTAATATATCCTATTAGGAATATAGATATTATTTTATTGTGAGCTTAATATAAGCCATGTATCTGTATATATATATATATATATACTTAATTGTGCTAACTGCAGCTACTTAACTGCAGTCAAACTAAAGCTGATAAGAGCTGCTCACCTGTATATACAATTCTTATTCAATATTTTTTGTTTATATTAGATTTTGCACGGGTTTTATTTTTTTAGGCTATACATAGTCAGATTATATATAGTGTGTGGGGTGTTTTGTTCATTGTCCAACTAGGACTTTTTTTTAACAAGTATCGATTAAAATTATTGTTTTTTTTATATTTATGGGTCTAATAGTAGCTCCAAAAACTGCTAGGTTGTGTGTCTTGGCATGGAGCTCATGCAGGATAAGTCTTGCAGGCTTGGCAATAAGCCCGGCCCACCTCTTTAAGCGAAAATAATTAACAAACTCAAAGGACCACTATAGTGCCAGGAAAGCATACTTGTTTTCCTGGCACTATAGTGCCCTGAGGGTGCCCCCACCTTCAGGGTCCCCCTCCCGCCAGGCTCTAGGGGGAGGAAGGGGTTAAACTTACCTCTTTCTCCAGCGCTGGGCGGGGAACTCTCCTCTTCCTCTCCTCCTCCATAGCGACGTCATCGGCTGAATGTGCATGCGCGGCAGGAGCCGTGCGCGCATTCAGCCAGTCCATAGGAAAGCATTGTCAATGCTTTCCTATGGACGCTGGCGTCTTCTCACTGTGAAAATCACAGTGAGAAGCGCGGAAGCGCCTCTAGTGGCTGTCAATGAGACAGCCACTAGAGGCTGGATTAACCTTATTATAAACATAGCAGTTTCTCTAATTACCACAAGTGATGCTCACAATCCCTGCCATAACCACAAGGAGGCTCCCAAACACAGCTGAAAGATGCTATTTGTGTAGTCATGAATTGCTTCTTTCAATTATTAGGACAACCCAATCAAACTCACCAGCCTGATTCCGTGTGTGATATAACTTTCACATCACTGCTTTATAGGAATGAGGTGTTTACCAGTTATGATAGGTGTATCTTCCAGTGGGAGTAGGATTGAGATGTTGACACCCAAAAGGATGGATCTGTATTGTTGTGATACAAGACTGTTTGATCTAGACTTATAGGAAGTACCTGTACTTTTTCATTCAGTCCTACTCAGACATAAAATATATTTGTAAAAATGTTAAAAGTTAAAGGAACACATCACTACAGCTCACTGTAGTGGTTATGGTTCCAGTAGTGCTCTGATGCCCCCCTATTGTAAGGTCTCAAACTATTTTTGAACAGTTTGACCTCTTAACTGGTTTTCACCGGGTGCTGCCCTCCACCTCCTCTACCATCATCAGTGATCCAGAAGTATGAATGTAAATTAGCAATCCTGAACTGCTGCAATGCTCTCAGCCAATTAACTTACATTTCAAGGCTTTGCTCAGGAGAACTTATAAAAGTTTTTACTTGGGAACTTCCAGCTCTCCAGCGATGATAGTGGAGGCGTAGAGCAGCACCTGACAGGCGCAGGTTCATAACATGGTTTGACTCCTTACCATATGGCACTTCTGGCACCACACTACTAAAGCAAGCTGTAGTGATAACAGTGCTTAGAGTGTTTCTTTTTAAAGTGGAGGAGTTTGCCCGAAGACCAGTCCGGGTATATGTATGTATGTACAGAACATTTACACACATATATAGAATATTAGACTTGTCAGAATTTGGTCGAATTTTTAGTGATTCGGTCAAAATTCGGACAAGATATATGGACAAATCATGAAACAGACAATGTAAAAACTGTTTATATCACAAACACAAAGAGATTCAGCTGTAACCTAGAACAAAAGTTTAAAAAGCCTGGTGTAATATATATATATATATATATATATATATATATATATATTTATTTATTTATTTATTTTTTCATGTTTCAATGTTTATTGAGTTTTTATAAAAAAAAAAAAAAAAACAGAATGAGCATTATATATTGCATTACATGTGATAGTTGTACACAAGAACATCCGGTTGTCACTTCCTCCAAGCCTTGACATCATCACTGGGGCCCAGTCACACTGTTAAATGGCCGCAGCACTGACCAGGCACGTAAATACACATTGCTATCTAGGTGCATGGGCCTCCTGATGGCCATCCTCAGCGCATGATGCGTGGCCCTGCGCCGGTAGTTTGGCACAGACCAGGGCCACACCACAATGTCCAGCGGGCTGCATTTGTGAAACTGGCATGGCCCATTGCTTTGCCTCAAATGTTTTCTCCAGTTTCTGTTTGGGTGGGTGAAGAGATCTATGAGTAGGGAGCAGGGCGGACTGGGAATTAAAAGCAGTCCTGTAAAAAAAATATTTACCAGCCCCATAATGCGTCATGCCAGCATAGTGTACAGATACAGAGTTAGAAAAGATAACTTAAAATTTTATGTCAAGACACGGAGGCTCATATTGCTTAACCCTTTCTTTACTGTCCACCAATAGCAGCAAAGTATATTAACAGTAAGAAAAAACAGTAACCATAGAGATAGGACACTCCCATATCCAGTCCCAGTATAATAGGCAGCACCTCCTCCTCCAATTCCTCTTTCTTTGCTGCTACCAGACAGATAAGTACCTCACAAATTATTTTTCTCTGCTGACTTTTTGTACCATTCACTGGTTAATGTATGATTGTATTTTGTATTTATTTGACCTTCTGTTGTATACCTTGTTTGAGCCCAGGGTCCCAGACCTTCCCTGTCCGGCTTTATCCTGCTCTACCTTCTCTGATTCCCTTGGTATCGCTCTAAACTTTCCCTCCATTACTCTGCCGGTCTGCCTGTCTTCTCTCCTATCACTGCGTTCGAATTTTCTATGCGAACGCCTGACTGCATTCACCTGTTTGATGTGAACCAGTCTGCCTGCCATTCTCCTATTGCTGCATTCGAATTTTTCATTCGAAGGCTGGATTCACCTGTTTGATGTGTTCCCCCCGGCGGCCATTTTCTATCAGTCACTTTGGCGCTCTTTTTCCCTCCGTTCTCCTTATCTGCCGGTCTGGACCCTGGTGAGCTCCCTCCTTTTTCCTCTGTTTACACTGCCTAGCCTGGGGTGATTAACTCCTGCTAGTTGCATCCTCCACATATTTAGCAGCTCTATTTTCTATTCACTACTCAGTATATATTTTGGTTGTCTCCCTATATATTATACTGCATATTATACTGCATATTCCCTGCATATATATATATATATATATATATATATATTATTTGGACCTGACCTTAGCCTCAGTTAATATTATTATGCCTAAACCTAAAGGGCCTGTCTCCCCTCTTTCCCCTGAGGATAGAGATATACCCCAAGCGCTGGCTGACCCTATCTCTGCCAGCTCTGGCCCCCCTTCTTCTGCGGGCGACCCTATGTCGGTGCCGGATGATGCCCAGGCCTTAGCACTGCAACGTTCAGTCACAGACGCCATTATGGCCGCCATGGGCTCAATGTCCGCAACCCTGTCTCAGACTATTTCTCAGGCTTTATTGGCACAACCTGTACCCGCAGAAGCGTCTGCCATACCTACACGCTTAGCGCATTCCTCTGTAAACCGCCCAGTGGGCGACTCTAGAAAGGCTAAGGCTAAATCTAAACACCTGATCCCTCCCGCCTCCAGAACCACCAAGACTGGTGTGAAAATAGCCACCCAAGATAGCGTGCCTGTGTCACGCAAAAGAGCCTTTCCGCGCCAGGCAGAACGGGCGCAGCACTGGAAATGTGCCAGAGCACTTACAGAGAGCGACTCCGACTCAGAAATCGGGTCTTGTGAGGAGGCTATTGATGAGTCCGGGGATGACTCTAAGAACGAGTCGGACGGGCAGGACACTGACCCATTTGCCCCTACCCTACCAGGATTGGTAATTAGTGACTCTCGCAGTGACTCTCCCGCTACCGCGGGTTCGACTCTCATGGACCCGGCTGGAGAACCTATGTTTGACCCGGATGCTCTCCATCACCCGAGGTCGGCAGAATGGCTCCCAGCCGACCATGTAGCAAAATATCTTGAGAACTGGGTTAGGCGCCCTCTTAGCAAGACGGCGCGCAACAAGTTCAGGGCAAAATGCCCTAGACCCCTTATCCCTAATAAAGTCTGCGAGACACCTATTGTAGACCCTAAAATGACGCAGTTTCTTGCAAAGATGGGTTGGAATCCCCGTAAGGATCTGGAATCTGCATTAAAGTCATGCCAGGACAAACACCTGGACATTTTTGGTCCCTTAGCAAAATTATTTGACCTGGCCGAGATAGCCAGAACTGAGAATAGACAGGTTGACCCGGAAGAACTCCATGGTTGGGTGCAGAGGGCAATCTGCATAGCCGGTAGTGTGAACACTTCCCTGTCTATAGAACGGCGTAAAGCCATCCTCTTTAAAATCGAGCCCAAACTGGCCAACCTCGCCCTCACTGAGGCGGGCAAAGACGCTCAGGGCCAGCTGTTCGGAGACTCCTTTATCAAAGATCTGGGGCGCTTTGTAGGTGCTTTCAGAGCCTTAGACAAGGCCCAGTCCTCCATGAGGAGAGTGTTTCAGAGACGGGTCTCTTCCAGGGCCGGCAGATTCAGGAGCCGTCTGTCCGGCCGATCTAATTTTAACTCCCGAGGATCGGGACGAGGCTCTTATAACCAGAGGCCACCTTATCAGGACACGAGACACCAGTCTCCCTTCTTCTCATCTCGTGGAAGACCATGGCGCTCCAGAAGCTTCAGAGGGAACCCCGGTTCCAGACACCCTTACGGTAAGACCACACCTAGTTCATGCTTTTTCCAATATCTGTGTAGGGGGCAGACTCCGTCATTTTTTTTACATGCCTGGTTAGAGATCACCTCAGATGCCTGGGTTGTGAAAACGGTAAATGGGTTCCACATAGAATTGGTAGACTCCCCGGGTCGCATTCCTCCCCCTCACCCTATGGTAATGTCAAAGGCAAACCGCGCCTTAATAGACAAGGAACTATTGTCACTCCACATGAAAGGAGCGATAGAACGGGCATCACTGAACCATGCTGGGGTTATCAGCAACATTTTCCTGGTGGAAAAGAAAGGCGGCCAGATGCGCCCAGTTATAAACCTTCGGGCCCTAAACTCCATAGTGCGCTACCGACACTTCAAAATGGAGGGAATCCACCTCCTTCGGGACTTACTCCTACGTGGAGACTGGATGGAAAAGTTAGACCTCAAAGATGCCTACCTAACGTTCCCGTTGACCGAGTCATCCAGGGACCTACTGAGGTTCCTCTGGAAAGTCGGAACATGGCGATTCACATGCCTCCTGTTCGGACTCTCGTCTGCTCCGTGGTGCTTCACCAAATTGATGCGACCGGCCATGGCTTGGCTGCGCAGTCGTGGGGTAAGGCCGATAGTCTATCTGGACGATATCCTCCTCATGGCACAAGATCGGGGAGTCCTCTTAGAACACCTTCAATGGACAATGGATCTCCTACGTCGCCTGGGTTTCTTGCTCAACGGGGAGAAGTCCTGCCTATCCCCGACCCGACACATGGAGTTCCTGGGTTTCACGGTCGACTCGGAAGCGGAGTCTCTCAGTCTCCCTCCAACCAAAATACGCTTAATCCGCAAGGAACTACGACGTGCCCTCACGAGACACCAGCTGTCGTTGCGACACCTGGCACGACTCATTGGACTACTGACCTCGTCCATCCAGGCGGCGTTCCCGGCTCTGCTCCACTACCGAGCTCTTCAACGCCTGAAGATAGCACACCTTCGCAAAGGGGCCTCGTATGCAGATTTGGTCCCCCTGGACTCGGAATCCCGAGACGAGATGACCTGGTGGATTCACAACCTATCCGCCTGGAATGGCAAGGCCATCTTCGGCTCTCAGCCAGAGTTCACGGTGGACTCAGATGCGAGTCTCCACGGCTGGGGCGCACACTGGGGGTCGAGGGACAGACGCAGAGTCCCGACTCCACATCAATGCCCTAGAACTATTGGCTGGTTCCTTCGCGATCAAGAGCTTTGCGAACGGCACGGCCAGTGCATGCATCAGACTGCGTATGGACAACATCTCAGCGGTCCGGTATGTCAACCATCTGGGCGGCACACGCTCAGCGATGTTGGCCCGCTTAGCGAAAGATTTCTGGACCTATTGTCTAGCCAGGAACCTGACGGTCCAGGCGGAATACCTTCCTGGCCTTCACAATACCCATGCGGATTGGAGCTCACGCTATCTCGCAGACACCAGCGATTGGAAATTGGATACAGAGGTGTTCTCCACTATCTCGTCCCTGTGGGGGCCTTTCTCTATAGACCTCTTTGCTTCCAGACTCAACGCCCAACAACCCAGGTTCTATAGCTGGCGCCCGGACCCGGCCGCGGAGGCAGTGGATGCGTTCCTACAGGAATGGCCCGACTCACGCCTTTACGCTTTCCCACCATTTGCAATGCTCCCCCAAGTGCTACTCCAGGTACAGCACCAGATGGCGGATATGGTCCTGCTAACCCCATTCTGGGGTACCCAGTCGTGGTTCCCTCAACTCCTGGAACTGGCAATAGACGTTCCCGCTCTTCTGCCGCCCAACCGGGACCTTCTGCTGAACCCAATGGGCCAACAACACCCCCTCCTACTGGACGGATCATTACGGTTACTGGCATGGAGAATTTCGGGGGACCCTGGGAAGTCCCAGGAGTTTCGGACACAACTCGACGCCTCTTGGCTGACGCATGGGCTCCCGGCACTAGACGTTCATATGGGACTGCTTGGAGAGCTTGGGCTGGTTGGTGCCTGGCTAGGGACCTGGATCCCGTGGCGGCTCCTGTGACCGCGATACTACTCGGACCTTACCTTGCAACAACTCTCTGCCAAATTGGTATGCCTGTTCTGCCTCATTTCATGTAAACGAGTCTCGGAGGTACGTGCCCTGGACCATGATGCGAGATCCTTCACCCCGGATGGGGTGACATTCAATATCTCCAGAAGGACGAAGACGGCCATGCGCTCAGTCTCATACCCGAGTTTTCCGTCTAGCCCACTGTTGTGCCCAGTGACCTGTTTGAAGGAATACGAACTTCGAACGAAGGCCCATAGGTCGGACCCAACGCCTCAACCTTTCCATTCACCCCTGTATCCAGCACGACTCTGGCTCGTTGGGTGAAGTGGATTATGTCGCAAGCGGGGGTGGATACATCCATCTTTAGCGCCCACTCCACACGTGGGGCGTCATCCACATCCATGGCCTCTTCGGGGGCACGCCTGGAAGACCTTATGAGGATGTCGGACTGGTCCAGAGAATCCACCTTCAGGGAATTCTACTTCCGACCTCAACCACACGTTTTCTCATCGGTCATTGCTCAGCTTTAAACTAGCAATATGAGCCTCCGTGTCTTGACATAAAATTACATGATTTTGCTATTTCATGACGAAAAGTCATGATTTTATAAAAGACACGGAGCCGAGTATTGCCCCTCCCTATTACTTATTTATATAATTTCCCCCCCCTGTCATTTCTCGCTTCGGGCGGTAAGTATAACATTGCCTTCCATGAATGTATGACTTATATGTACATCTGACTCATGACACTTCACATACATGGGGACTCTTGACTCAGGTACGAATGGGGGTACACTAACGGGTGGCTTGGTTTCCAATGTATCGTATCTTGAGATGGGCAAATAGTGTTAGTACCGATTTAACCTTTGGGCTCCTGTCATTATGTCTTTACAGGTTGATCCACTTCTAAGCGCATCGCATGAAGGACGTCTCTATGCTCAGGACTTCCACAAGTTAGCTGAAGTTCAAGAGTTGACAAAGAGATGGACTCCCTATGGTTAAAGTTTCACCATTCGTTCACGGTTTTGCCTATGTTCGAGGGCATCCGCTGTTCCTGTATCAACAAGGACTCTGGGCCGTGGCCCTTCTAGTGCTGGACTGTTTCCTGACTTCCGGTTACTGTTGGCGGGTAGCATCTCCAAAGAAAGAGGAATTGGAGGAGGAGGTGCTGCCTATTATACTGGGACTGGATATGGGAGTGTCCTATCTCTATGGTTACTGTTTTTTCTTACTGTTAATATACTTTGCTGCTATTGGTGGACAGTAAAGAAAGGGTTAAGCAATACTCGCCTCCGTGTCTTTTATAAAATCATGACTTTTCGTCATGAAATAGCAAAATCATGTAATTAAAAATTATTACTCCAACATAAAAAAAAGCACTCATAGGCTTCAAAATAAACAAAAGTGCAGATTTATTTTAAGCAGATGTGCCTTTGCATGTAATCAATGTTTCAGTCCAACTACCATGACATATTAAGGAAAGCTTGGTAATGGGACTGAAATGGTGAATGTATGTAGGGCACAACTGTAAAAAATTTACGTTATCTTGTTTATTTTGAAGTCCTGTGGGTGCGCTCTTCACTTTAAATATGTTATTGTGCTGAAGTATGCACCTAGCAACAAGATTGGGCCAATATCTGCTCATTACATATGGTACATATTAATGACATTTCTATGTGTATTATGCATATATAAATGTACATTAATATATGTGTAAATATAATAGGCATAATTTTATATATATATATACATGTCATATACCAGTGGCGGATCCAGAGCCTGATCCCGGGAGGGGCACTTGCAGATTATTTAAAGAAATATTCCATGCACAATAACCACTACTCCTCTGTGTAGTGGTTATGGTGCCAGGAGTGCCAGGACCCCCTCCCAGAGTAAGTAGGCAAACCATTTAAGAACAGTTTGACAACTTACCTGGGGTCTGCTGAGATATGGGGCTGTAGTAGGGTATAGGAGCAGTGGTACAATGTGTGAGGGGTGCAGTGTGTGTGTGAAAGGTTCAGTGTGTGTGTGGGGGGGTGAGGTGTGTGAATGTGAAGCATATGGGGGGGCAGTGTGTGAATGTGTATGGTGTGTGTTTGTGAGGGAAATGTGTATATGGGGCTAGAGTTCACTCTCACTACTGTGAGTGGTGAGTGTGAACTCTAGCCCATAGCTCCAGGGCTAGAGTTCACCCTCATGAGAGCCGGAGCGTTGCCGTGGTAACCGCAGCAACGCTCTGTGCTCACGCGAGAAGGACCCAGAGGAGCTGCAGGCTGAGCTCCCGGGTCCTCTCTTCCTCCCTCCCCTGCCGGCTGCCCGCATGGTGCCTGTACAACAGGGAGGGAGATCGGCCGGCAGGGGAGAGCCTTGTGGGGAGGGGGGGTAATTTCCCCGTTGTCCCCCCATCCACCAGTGATATATACAGCTCCTATGTGTGTCTCTTTTTATCTCCAGACCCTTTGTGTGCCTTTTTGTCTCCCCCCAGTCCCTCTGTATGTTTCTTTCTCCCCCTCACTGCTCCTCTGTGTCAATGTCTCACCTCTCCTTCCCAGTCTCTCTCTTCCCCCTCTGTCTCTTTCTCCCCCCTTTCCCTGTGTCTCACCCTCCTGCACATCTCTCTATTGCCCCTCTATTCCCCCTCTTTCTACCCCTGTGTCTCACTCTTCCCCCTGTGTCTATTTCTCCCTCTTTTCCCTCTCTGTTTTATTCCCCCCCCCCCCCCGCCCTTGTGTCTCTATATTCCCTTTCTTCCCTCCCCTCTTCCCCCCCCCCCCCATTTACGGAGAGAAGTCAGGGGGGCCGGCTGCGTTCCACGCTGGCAGCCTCGCCGGTCCGGCGGCCGGCATACCTGTCAGTAATGGAATTTATATGGAATTTAAATTAACACTTTTATTTAAATATTTCACAAATAGAAAATGATCACTTAACAGTGAATTCTCTACACACACAGTTTACACATTTTAAAGTGACAGAGAGTTGCATTTTGAAAGGCTAACTCAAATGAACTTATATATATAAGAAGAGCAGATTTAGCTCTACTTCCATGAACAGCTAAAATGGTTGGCACCAAAGTTTGTGCCCTGCCCTGTAGTTTGTGAATACTATACAGTACCAACACAAACTAAAATGACTTGTTTCACTCTCATGCTCACAATATGTTATCTTGGGTACATACATATCATTTACTCAAAAGCTACAATTAAAGTTCACGGTACTTACAGTAGTAGTGCCACTGTCTGGAGTGTCTGCTCCACTCACTCAGTCCCTCTGCAAACTGCACTCTCGTGGAGGGAAGGTTTCACAACTTACGTGGGGCCACACTGTAAATTGTCTGCAATCTCTGGAAAGTAAGGTGACACTTTCATATAGTCTGCAATCTCAGGGGTAAGTGTCACTTTCAAACCACTCACTGTCTGCAATCAGGGGTAAGTCACTTTTTGTCACACTCACACCACTTACTGTAATCACTACAATCAATTCCCTTTTCTCAGAACCCAGATGTGGCACAGGCCGCTGGCCACAATATCTGCTCCTCTCTGCCTGCTTGCTCTGCTCCTCTCTGATTGCTCAGCTCTGCCTCCTCTGCTCTTGCCCCTCTTTGCTTGCTCTACTCCGCTCTGCTTGAGCTACTCTGCCTCCTCTCTGCTTGCTCTGCTCTGCCCCTAACTGCATGCTCTGCTCTTGCTCCTCTCTGATTTCTCTGTTCCCCTTTACTTGCTCTGTTCCGCTCCTCTCTACTTGCTCTGTTCTTGCTCCTCTCTTCTTGCTCTGCAAAAGGTGACACTGTCTGCAATCTCAGGGTTAAGTGTCACTGTCATGCCACTCACTGTCTGCAATCTCAGGGGTAAGTATCACTGTCATACCACTCACTGTCTGCAATCAGGGGTAAGTATCACTGTCATACCACTCACTGTCTGCAATCAGGGGTAATTGTCACTGTCATACCACTCACTGTCTGAAATCTCAGGGGTAATTGTCACTGTCATACCACTCACTGTCTGGAATCTCAGGGGTAATTGTCACTGTCATACCACTCACTGTCTGCAATCTCAGAGGTAAGTATCACTGTCATACCACTCACTGTCTGCAATCAGGGGTAAGTATCACTGTCATACCACTCACTGTCTGGAATCTCAGGGGTAATTGTCACTGTCATACCACTCACTGTCTGCAATCTCAGAGGTAAGTGTCACTGTCATACCACTCACTGTCTGCAATCAGGGGTAAGTCACTTTTGTCATACTCTCACCACTCACTGCAATCAGGAGTAAGTCACTTTTCTCAGAACCTAGCTGTAGCACAGCCCACTGGCCACAATATCTGCTCCTCTCTACCTGCTTGCTCTCCTCCTCTCTGCCTGCTTGATTTGCTCATCTGTGCTTGCTCTACTCCGCCTCTTCTGCTCTTGCTCCTCTCTGCTTGCTCTGCTCCTCTCTACTCTGCCTCCTCTCTGTTTGCTCTGCTCCTCTCTGCTCCACCCCTCTCTGTATGCTCTGCTCTTGCTCTTCTCTGCTTGCTCTGCTCCCCCTTACTTGCTTAACCCCTTCAGGACGGAGTCAGTAGTGCACGATAAAAAAAAAAAAAAAAATACTGGAATTTGCGCTATATTCAACCGTAATTCACCGCTGTCACATTAAGTGCACCCACACTTATTAAATATAATTTTGTTCAGGAGAAACAGGGCTTTAATTTATCATTAACTATTCCTATATGGAACATAATTTATTATGAATAAAAATTTTTTAAAAATTGAGAAAATAAGATTTTTTTTTAAATTAGTATTTCCGTCTGACATTTTAGCTGTAAATGTCATAATACTTTTAGGGTTTACTGCAAAATAATGCACATATTTGTAATCAGCGATGTCTCACGACTACAACAGTACCCCCCATTAACAGGTTTTATGGTGTTTTGGAAAGTTACAGGGTCAAATATAGAACGTTCCATTTTCAAATAGAAATTTGCCAGATTAGTAATGTTACTTTTGAGACGGTGTGGTAGCCC
The DNA here is from genome assembly GCF_036172605.1 of Pelobates fuscus. Lineage (NCBI taxonomy): Eukaryota > Metazoa > Chordata > Amphibia > Anura > Pelobatidae > Pelobates > Pelobates fuscus. Next base: position 71,145,622 of record NC_086317.1, on the reverse strand, counting down.
AGGAATGAGAATTACACCCATAATGGCATACCATTTGAAAAAGAAGACAACCCAAGGTATTGAAAGTGGGGTATGTTTAGTCTTTTTTAGTAGCCACTTAGTCAGAAACACTGGCCAAAGTTAGCATTCATATTTGTTTTTGTGTGAAAAAAGCAAAAAACTAATATTTGACCAGTGTTTGTGACTAAGTGGCTACTAAGAAAGACTGGACATGCCCCACTTGCAATACCTTGGGTTGTCTACTTTTGCAAATGGTATGCCATCAATGGGGTAATTCTCATTCCTGGGCTACCATACGCTCTCAAAGGCAACATAACCAATCTGGCAACCTTCAATGTCAAAAAAATGAAATGCAAGCCTTGTATGTGACTCTCTAACTTTCCAAAACACCATGAAACCTGTACATGGGGGGTACTGTTATTCTCGGGAGATTTCACTAAACACAAATATTAGTGTTTTAAAACAGTAAAACATATTACAAGAATAATATAGTCCATAAAAGTGCAGTTTGTTTGTAAAAATTGCAAAAAAACGTCACTTTTACTTAACCCCTTAAGGACTGGACTTTTTTTGCGATGTTGTACATTTGCGACCAGGCATCTTTTTGACACTTTTGTGGTGTTTGTGTTTAGCTGTAATTTTCCGCTCTCTCATTTACTGTTCCCATACAAATTATATATTGTTTTTTTCAGGACAAAAGGGGCTTTCTTTACATACCATTATTTATATAATCTCATCTAATTTAATTTAAAAAAAATGAAAAAATATGATGAAAAATTGAAAAAAATACACGTTTTTTGAATTTTATGTGAAAAATCTTTTACTCATCTACAAAAGCGAATGAAAAAAACTGCTAAATAGATTCAAAATGTTGTCCTGAGTTCAAAAATACCCAGTGTTTACATGCTTTTTGCTTTTTTTTTGCATGTTATAGGGCTATAAGTACAAGTAGGATATTGCGGTTTCAAAACATACATTTTTAAAATGTATCAATAGTGACATTGTAACACTGTTATCTGTCATAAATTGCTAAATAACACCCCACATGTACATATTTTTTTAAAAGTAGACAACCCAGGGTATTCAATATGGGGTATGTCCAGACTTTTTTAGTAGCCACTTAGTCGCAAACACTGGCCAAAGTTAGCGTTCATATTTGTTTGTGTGTAAAAAACTAAATTGAACGCTAATTTTGGCCAGTGTTTGTGACTAAGTGGTTACTAAAAACGACTGGACTTACCCCATTTGCAATACCTTGGGTTGTCTTCTTTTGCAAATGGTATGCCATCATGGGGGTAATTCTCATTCCTGGGCTACCATACGCTCTCAAAGGCAACGTAACCAACCTGGCCATTTTCAATGTAAAAATATTTGACCTATATATTTGACCCTGTAACTTTCAAAAAGGCTATAAAACCTGTACATGGGGGGTCCTGTTCTACTCAGGAGACTTTGCTGAACACAAATATTAGTGTTTCAAAACTGGAAAATGTATCACAACAATTATATCATCAGTAAAAGTGCTGTTTGTGTGTGAAAAATGCAAAAAAAGTCACTTTCACTGACAATATCATCGCTGTGATATGTTTTACTGTTTTGAATCACTAATATTTGTGTTCAGCGAAGTCTCCCGAGTAAAACAGTACCCCCCATGTACATGTTTTAGGGTGTCGTAGAACGTTACAGGGTAAAATACAGTGATAGCAAATTAAATTCTCTGGTCTTTCGGCCTGGGTTGGCAGGCAGGTCCCTTAAATTGCAATCAATAAAATAACTTAATTATGTAAAAATATTACCTAAATACGCACGTAGAATTTAAATATATATGCATATTTATATATTTGAAGTCTACGTGTATATTTATATAATTATTTATGTAATTTTGTATATCGACATATGAATAGTTCGCATTCTTTTTATTTATTTAAATATACATAGATATATATACAATTTCATTCTAAGTGTATTTTGATATAAATATATATATATTAATATCAAAATACAGTTAGAATAAAATTTCGTATAGATATATAATTTTTTTTCAATTTTTTATTATTATTTTTAATTTTTTTAATTTAATTTAAATTATTTATTATTCGTATTTTATAATAATATATATATACAATATATATAGTTATTATATATATTATATATATACGTGTGCAAATTAATTATAAGTGTATTTTTATATTAATATATGTACATATTAATATAAAAATACACTTAGCATGACATTATATATATGATATATAGACATATATTATATAGGTATAATATATGTCTATATATCATATATATATACACATATATAATAATATTTTTTTTTTATTACCTTTCACTTTAAATTTTTTTATGATTTTACACTGGCAGGGAGACTGCCTGTCAGCACAGACAGTCCCCCTGCAGGCAGAGACTAGGACACCTATTGTGACCATGTGGTCGCCCTGTTGGGCGATCACATGGCCACAGGGGTCCTAAACCGCCACGGGGAGACTGTCTGGGCTGCAGGCAGTCTACCCACACCGGGAGCACGGCCGATCGCCGCCGGGGGAACGACGGCGATCGGGTAAGTACATTTTAAATTTAGGACGGTTCAGGACCGTCGTCGGTCGGCAACGCAAAAATGCCGATGACGGTCCTGAACCGTCCTGCGTCCTCAAGGGGTTAAAATATCATCGTTGTAATACAATTTACCAGTTTGAAACACTCCTATTTGAGTTCAGCGAAGTCTCCTGAGTAAAACAGTGCCCCCTATGTACAGGTTTTACGGTGTCTTGGAGAGTTACAGGGTCAAATATAGTGATTGTGAATTAAATTATCTGCACTTTCTCCCTGTGTTGTCAGGCATGTCAATCAAATTTTAATTAATCAAGTCACATAATTATGTTAAAAGATTACTTAAATATACATGTAGAATTTTAATATATATGCATTTATAGGTATTTAAATTCTACGTGTATACTAATGTAATCTTTTATGTAATTATATGTATTTATCTATATGTATTAAGGCCGTTTGGCCTGTATTTGTGGGAGGGGCTTAAATTAATTCACTCCCCTATATAAGGGACACCCCTTACCTGCAGGGCCGCCACCAGAAATTTTGGGGCCCCTAACTCAGCTCAGGGTCTGGGCCCCCTGGGGCCCGCCTCCAAATCCCACCCACAGGAATACACACACACAGACACAAAAACACACACTGATACAAAAGGACACAGACACACACACAAAGATACATACTAACAGACACACATACTGAAACAGAAATACACGCATATAGGCATACGTACTGACACACACATATACAGACACACAGGCATACATAGTGACAGATAGACACATACTAACATACATACAGACACACATGCATGAGGACTTACACATACATACACCGACATTACATACATACACACAGACATACATTCATTCATACTGGCATACATACATATATACATACATACAGACATACTGACATACACACAGACATTCTGACATACACACAGACATTCTGACATACATACAGACATTCTGACATACATACAGACATTCTGACATACACACAGACATACTGACATACATACAGACATACACACAGACATACTGACATACACACAGACATTCTGACATACACACGGACATACTTACATACATACAGACATTCTAACATACACACAGACATTCTGACATACACACATACATACTGACATACACACAAACATTCTGACATACACACAGACATTCTGACATACATACTGACATACATACAGACATTCTAACATACACACAGACATTCCGACATACATACAGACATACTGACATACACACAGACATACTGACATACATACAGACATTCTGACACACACAGACATACTGACATACACACAGACATTCTGACATACATACATACATACATACTGACATACACACAGACATTCTGACATACACACAGACATACTGACATACACACAGACATTCTGACATACATACAGACATACTGACATACACACAGACATTCTGACATACACACAGACATTCTGACATACATACACACAGACATTCTGACATACACACAGACATACTGACATACACACAGACATACTGACATACACACAGACATTCTGACATACATACAGACATACTGACATACATACAGACATACTGACATACATACAGACATTCTAACATACACACAGACATTCCGACATACATAGACATACTGACATACACACAGACATACTGACATACATACAGACATTCTGACATACACACAGACATACTGACATACACACAGACATACTGACATACATACAGACATACTGACATACACACAGGCATTCTGACATACATACAGACATACTGACATACACACAGACATACTGACATACACACAGACATTCTGACATGCACACAGACATTCTGACATACACACAGACATACTGACATCCACACAGACATACTGACATCCACACAGACATACTGACATCCACACAGACATTCTGACATACACACAGACATTCTGACATACACACAGACATACTGACATCCACACAGACATACTGACATCCACACAGACATACTGACATCCACACAGACATACTGACATACACACAGACATTCTGACATACACACAGACATACTGACATACACACAGACATTCTGACATACACACAGACATTCTGACATACACACAGACATTCTGACATAGATACATACTAACATACACAAATACAGTTAATTTTCTTTTTTGCTGGTGGAAGGCTGTGGCTTATGTGAGTCGGCTTGGCTCCAGCGGCGGTTGTCTTTCTTCCCTCCCGCGCGGCACTGAGGGGAGGGAGCTGGGAGGAAGTGACGGCCACTTCCTCCCAGCAGTACTTTGCGGCTGAGATTTTTTTTAAAGGGGCCCGGTCGCGCTATTGCACGGCCGCAGCGCTGACCGGGCCCCTGAAGATACAGGGCCCATCGGGTGGCCCTAAGTGAGTGGGCCACCCGATGGGCCCCATCATCGTGCGCTACACGTGGGGCCCGGGCGGCCGGGCCCCCCAGGGCCGCCAGGCCCGTGACAACCGTTATGGTTGTCACCCCCTGATGGCGGCCCTGCTTACCTGACTCATATCACTTGAGGTCAGCATCAGAATGATTTCCACTTCCGGGTCATCCAGACGCCATTTTACCTGATTACTCCATGAGGTTTTCTAAGCAGAGCTGTGTCAGGAATCCAGCCACAGGCTTTTCCGGCCTACCACCTTCTTTCTTCAATCCATCACCGTGGATGGTGTCCAAGTGACTCACAAACCGTAAGTCGACCTACCTGTTACGCCAGGCATCAGTCCCACGACACCATGCACGGGTCAGGTCCTCACTCTACGGCTGCATTTTGTCTAAGTCTGTTCTAAAACCATTGCAAGTTCATGCATATCATTCGTCTAAACCCTCCCTACTGGTCTTTGGGAGTACTACAGGTTTCTTAGACATTATCGCATTTCATGTACAAACCAACGAACCACTGCATTTTCGCCTACACACTGACCCCTACCGGTCATTCAGGGTACTACAGGCTTCTCAGATATTATTGCATTTCATGTAAAAACCAACCAACCACCACATTTTTCATCTACACACTGACCCCTATCGGTCATTTGGTGTACTACAGGCGTCTTAGACGTTTTTTGCATTTTCATGTACAAACCAATAAACCACTGCATTTTCACCTACACACTGACCCCTACCGGTTTTTGGTATACTACAGGCTTCTTAGACATTATCACATTTCATGTACAAATCAACGAACCACTGCATTTGCGCCTACACACTGACCCCTACTCCTAAGTCTGTTCTAAAACCATTGCAAGTTCATGCATATCATTCGTCTAAACCCCCCCTACTGGTCTTTGGGAGTACTACAGGTTGCTCAGACATTATTGCATTTCATGAACAAATCAATGAACAACTGCATTTTTCACCTACACACTGACCCCTATCAGTCATTCGGTGTACTACAGGCTTCTAGGACGTTTTTGCTTTTCATGTACAAAACAATAAACCACTGCATTTTCACCTACACACTGACCCCTATCAGTCATTCGGTGTACTACAGGCTTCTAGGACGTTTTTGCTTTTCATGTACAAAACAATAAACCACTGCATTTTCACCTTCACACTGACCCCTACCAGTCATTCAGTGTACTACAGGCTTCTCAGACATTATTGCATTTCATGTACAAACCAACGAACCACTGCATTTGCGCCTACACACTGACCCCTACCGGTCATTCAGTGTACTACAGGCTTCTCAGACATTATTGCATTTCATGTACAAACCAACTAACCACGGCATTTTCGCCTACATGCTGACCCCTACCGGTCAATTGGTATACTACAGGCTTCTCAGACTTTATTTCACTTCATAAGCAAACAAACTAACTACAGCATTTGCGCTTTTATACTGACTCCTATCTGTCAAACGGTAGGATTAACCCCTTAAGGACATATGACATGTGTGACATGTAATGATCCCCTTTTATTCCAGAAGTTTGGTCCTTAAGGAGTTAAAGGTTATTTTAACATACAATCAGCATTTCTGACCCCTACTGGTCAACAGCAAAACTGTCTTCACATGTCATATACAATCTACTAGCCAATATAAATTACACATAAGATTGTTTTAAACATAACCATAAACCATAAATTAAACTCCAGCACTGGCTCAACTTCAGGTTTAATTCACAATAATTTACATTTCACATCAAGACCAACAGTGGTTCTATCAACACTGACACCTACAGGTCTGTCAAGTACGTTAACAATTTTCATGGGGTTTTACAAACACCAAAACACTGACACCTATAGGTCAACAGACACAACAGACAAACAAAATTTCACATACCAATCAGTATCCAACTACACTGCCACCTATAGGGCACTCGGCAGATCTCCAGTGCACTTGCATTTTGCAACACCATGTTCACTGACCCCTACCATTCAATAAGACATACAACCAGGGGTCAAGTCCTGGGGGAAAAAGTGTGGGAACTCACCCAAGATTCCGCCTCCCCCCCCCTAAAAAAAAATTACACTCCTATGCATATAGTGCAGTGCAGGATGTGTATAATGAATGTAGTGTGTTTGTAGTGAATGCAGAGTATGGATAATGAATGTAGTGTGTTTGTAGTCAGTGCAGTGTGTATAATGAATGTAGTGTGTTTGTAGTGAGTGCAGTGTGTATAGTGAATGTAGTGTGTTTGTAGTGAGTGCAGAGTGTGTATAATGAATGTAGTGTGTTTGTAGTGAGTGCAGAGTGTGTATAATGAATGTAGTGTGTTTGTAGGGAGTGCATAGTGTTTTTAATGAATGCAGTGTGTTTCTAGTGAGTACAGAGTGTGTATAATGAATGCAGTGTGTTTGTAGTGAGTGTAGAGTGTTTTTTTAGTGAGTGCAGCGTGAATAATAAATGTAGTGTGTTTGTAGTGAGTGCAGAGTGTGTATAATGAATGCAGTGTATTTGTAGTGAGTGCAAAGTGTGTATAATGAATGCAGTGTGTTTGTAGTGAGTGCAAAGTGTGTATAATGAATGTAGTGTGTGTAGTGAATGCAGTGTGTATAATGAATGTAGTGTGTAGTGAGTGCAAAGTGTGTATAGTGAATGTAGTGTGTTTGTAGTGAGTGCAAATTGTGTATAGTGAATGTAGTGTGTTTGTAGTGAGTGCAGAGTGTGTATAATGAATGTAGTGTGTTTGTAGTGAGTGCAGAGTGTGTATAATGAATGTAGTGTGTTTGTAGTGAGTGCAGAGTGTGTATAATGAATGTAGTGTGTTTGTAGTGAGTGCATAGTGTGTTTAATGAATGCAGTGTGTTTCTAGTGAGTACAGAGTGTGTATAATGAATGCAGTGTGTTTGTAGTGAGTGTAGAGTGTTTTTAGTGAGTGCAGTGTGAATAATAAATGTAGTGTGTTTGTAGTGAGTGCAGAGTGTGTATAATGAATGCAGTGTATGTAGTGTGTTTGTAGTGAATGCAGAGTGTGTATAGTGAATGCAGAGTGTGTATAGTGAATGTAGTGTGCAGTGAGTGCAGAGTGTGTATAATGAATGCAGAGTCTATATAATTAATGCAGAGTGTGTATAGTGAATGTAGTGTGTTTGTAGTGAGTGCAGAGTGTGTATAATGAATGCAGTGTGTATAATGAATGCAGTGTATGTAGTGTGTGTAGTGAATGCAGAGTGTGTATAATGAATGCAGCGTGTGTATAGTGAATGTAGTGTGTGTAGTGAGTGCAGTGTGTACAGTGAATTTAGTGTGTTTGTAATGAGTGTAGTGTGTGTATAATGAATGTAGTGTGTTTGTAGTAAGTGCAGATTGTGTATAATGAATGCAGTGTGTGTGCTGGATGATTGTGTGTATGTGCTGGATGAAGTGTGTGTGTGCTTAATGAAGTGTGTGTGTGTGTGTGTGTGTGAGCTGGATGAAGTGTGTGTGTGTGTGTGTGTGCTGGATGATGTGTGTGTGTGCACTGGATGGTGTGTGTGTGCACTGGATGGTGTGTGTGTGTGTGCGCTGGATGATGTGTGTGTGTGTGCTGGATGAAGTGTGTGTGTGCTGGATGAAGTGTGTGTGTGCTGGATGAAGTGTGTGTGTGCTGGATGAAGTGTGTGTGTGTGCTGGATGAAGTGTGTGTGTGTGTGCTGGATGAAGTGTGTGTGTTTGTTTGCTGGATGATGTGTGTGTGTGCTGGATGATGTATGTGTGTGTGTGTGTGTGTGGGCTATGGTGTGTGTGTGTGTGCTGGATGATGTGTGTGTGCTGGATGATGTGTGTGTGTGTGTGTGTGTGTGTGTGTGTGCTGGATGATGCGTGTGTGTGCTGGATTATGTGTGTGTGTGTGCTGGATTATGTGTGTGTGTGTGTGTGCTGGATTATGTGTGTGCTGGATTATGTGTGTGTGTGTGTGTGCTGGATTATGTGTGTGTGCTGGATGATGCGTGTGTGTGCTGGATTATGTGTGTGTGTGTGCTGGATTATGTGTGTGTGTGCTGGAATATGTGTGTGTGTGTGTGTGCTGGATTATGTGTGTGTGCGCTGGATTATGTGTGTGTGTGCTGGATTATGTGTGTGTGTGTGCTGGATTATGTGTGTGTGTGTGTGTGTGTGCTGGATTATGTGTGTGTGTGTGTGTGTGCTGGATTATGTGTGTGTGTGTGTGCTGGATTATGTGTGTGTGTGTGTGCTGGATTATGTGTGTGTGTGTGCTGGATTATGTGTGTGTGTGCTGGATTATGTGTGTGTGTGCTGGATTATGTGTGTGTGTGTGTGTGCTGGATTATGTGTGTGTGTGTGTGCTGGATTATGTGTGTGTGTGTGCTGGATTATGTGTGTGTGTGTGTGTGTGCTGGATGATGGGGGGGGGGGATGCATTTGCTTTTTAACCTTTGTTTTTATGTTTTTTTACTTTACTCCCCCCTCCCTGCTTCTTACCTTGTCAGGGAGGGGGGAGATCGCCTGGTGGTCCGGTGGAGGGTAGCAGCCGCTGCATACAGGGGCCATCACACGCGGCGTTCTTCTCCAGCTCTCTCAGCTTCAACTCTCGCGAGACTCGCCTGTGCGGAGCGTTGCCATGGTAACCCGTGGCAACGCTCTCACAGCCACGGGTCTCGCGAGAGTTAGAGCTGGAGAAGAACACCGCGTGTGATGGCCCCTGTGTGCAGTTAGCAGGGCAGGTCCTGCAGGACTGGGAACGGCGTTCCTGCTTTGGAAAAAGTGCAGGAACGCCGTTCCCATGCGTTCCTGCAGGACTCGAGCCCTGCATACAACAATTCACATAGCAAGCACTATATCAACATCTGGTATAAATACATATATTATTACACAGTAGCAGACGCATCTGTATATACGTAACTGGTAATATAGTTCACATAAATTTTTCACAGCACGCTGCTCACACAACACACTTTCCCCTAGCAAGGGGACATACAATTTACAAGGTGGGGACAGACCACATTTTCACTTGTACATACGGCACTTAATGGGTTAAGATTGATACATATTTAACCCCTTAAGGACAGAGCTTCGGAAGCTTGTCTTTCACTTAATGACAACGGCATTTTTTGCATTTTTTGCTGTTTGCGTTCAACTGCAATTTGCATTTGACTAATTTATTGCACCAACGCATATTATATACCGTTTTTTAAAGGACAGAAAGGACTTTCATTTGATGTAACATATATATATATATACATGCTTATTTATTATAAAAAAAATACAGAAAAATGCAAAAAAAATGAAAAATTTTGATTTTTTTTACAGTTTTTGCAATAATAATGTGTGCACAATTAGTGCAGGTTAAGGAAAGTAATTAAAAATAAATTCATTTAGTTGTTCTGATTTACAGAATATATAATGTGTCTGGGATTTTCAGTTTTTTTTTTTGGTAGTTACAGGTCACAAAGCACAAGGAGTAAAATAAACTTTTAATATGGAGCGATTTTAGAATTTGGTATGTTTGTCTTGTAAGCTTTATAGCCATAAAAGAAAACAAAATTGCCACACAAAAGTATATATTTATATAAAGTAGACACCACAGGCTATTTACCTAAAGTTGTTTTGACACTTTCTACGTAGCCATTTTACCGCCAACCTCTGCTAAATATTGGAGTAAAATTGTGTTTTTTGGGGGTTTTCGCACACAAACTTATAACAAAGAACTTCTCATGTGTATTTTGTAAAGTTGGTGTGTGCTATTCCTGTACAAAGTTTTATTATGTGTTCAGTTACTTCTGCTGAGTACAACGGTACCCCCATTGTATGTCTTTGGCACTATTTCGTGAAGCTACAGTGCCATATAGGAGACCTGTCCTTTTCAGTATTCACAGTAGAATTTTGAGAGACGGATTTAATGAGCCTATGCTTCCATTTGGGGTATTATAACAGTTTGACTGTTCAAAAAAAAAACCACAAAGGCCTACCATTTGTAAAAGTAGACACTCCAGGGTATCTCATAAGGTGCATATTGTGCCTTAACATGCCCCCATTTTTTTACCATTACATGCCAAAGTATGTGGTAAAAAATTATTTTGTGCATTTTTTACATACGGATTGCATTTTTGCTGGGCATTTTGTATATTTCATATGTGCCACTAAGTTCAAACCCCCCAAATTATGCTCGGCTAAGTCTTCTGAGTAAAAGGACACCCCCATTGGATGTCTATGGTACTATTTCGTGAAGCTACAGTGCCATACAGGAGACCTGTCCTTTTCAGTATTCACAGTAAAATTTTGAGAGACGGATTTAATGAGCCTATGCTTCCATTTGGGGTCTTATAACAGTTTGACTGTTCAAAAAAAAAACCCAAAGGCCTACCATTTGTAAAAGTAGACACCCCAGGATATCTCATAAGGTGCATATTGTGCCTTAACATGCCCCCATTTTTTTACCATTACATGCCAAAGTATGTGGTAAAAAATTATTTTGTGCATTTTTTACATACGGATTGCATTTTTGCTGGGCATTTTGTATATTTCATATGTGCCACTAAGTTCAAACCCCCCAAATTATGCTCGGCTAAGTCTTCTGAGTAAAAGGACACCCCCATTGGATGTCTATGGTACTATTTCGTGAAGCTACAGTGCCATACAGGAGACCTGTCCTTTTCAGTATTCACAGTAAAATTTTGAGAGACGGATTTAATGAGCCTATGCTTCCATTTGGGGTCTTATAACAGTTTGACTGTTCAAAAAAAAAACCCAAAGGCCTACCATTTGTAAAAGTAGACACCCCAGGATATCTCATAAGGTGCATATTGTGCCTTAACATGCCCCCATTTTTTTAACATTACATGCCAAAGTATGTGGTAAAAAATAATTTTGTGCATTTTTTACATACGGATTGCATTTTTGCTGGGCATTTTGTATATTTCATATGTGCCACTAAGTTCAAACCCCCCAAATTATGCTCAGCTAAGTCTTCTGAGTAAAAGGACACCCCCATTGTATGTCTATGGCACTATTTCGTGAAGCTACAGTGCCATATAGGAGACCAAGCCATATCAGTTTTTACCGAACTTTGAATTTTGACGCCGGGCCTAAGTGCAATTTCAAAGCATCTTCACAGGTTTTAAATTCAAACTACCCCACAAAGGCCTACCATTTCTTAAAGTAGACACCCCAGGGTATTTCAAAAGGCATATTTTGAACCTTAGTGTGGGATCATTTTTCCGCTAGCGTGTACCAGGTGTAGTGGTAATAAGCGTTTTTTTCTGCCTTTTTGACACACAAAGTGAGTTTGCACAGTATATTTTGCAAACCATATGTGTACTACCAAGAAAAGAAAGTATATACACTAAAGGAAAAAAACGTATAACTGTAAGTGATCCCAGGTGTACTTCACAGCCACCTAAGAGAATATACACAAATACAAAGAAAGTGGAAATCACCCAGAATACGTATAGATATATAATATAATAGAATGACCTGTATTTAGGTGGATTCTTCAGATATATAATCTGTGTGGGTAAATCAAATGGCTAACATAGCGTAAAATAGCATATAAAAGTATATATAAAATGAATTTAAAGTAGGTACACTCACAAACAAATGAGGTAATCACGCCTTTCACCCACTCAGGGGTACTTGATGAGTATGAGATGAGATGCAAGTTCTTCCAACCAGATGTATGAAATAAAGAGATCAAATATAGTGAAGTATGTAAAAAATGAATATAACAAATTTATTGGTCACACTTACACTTAAGAAGTATAAAAACAGCGTATCTCCAAATTTGTATGCCCTCCTGGATGGATGTTTTCTTGCAAAGTCACCACAGTGGGGATAAGGAGCCGCAATGTGTTACAGCAAAGGATAAAACAAATACATATAAATAAAAAATGTCCACAAGGGGTTAATCCAACGCGTTTCGTCCGGTCAAATATTTGGACTTCTTCAGGGATGTTAACAAGTTCATCCTTGTGGGTTTTTATAGCTGATGTGGTTTTTCAATCTTCTGAACAGCTGTCAGATCCGTATGCGTTCCAGTCGTGGAACGCAAAAAAAGCGCCAAACGTCCGGGATTTTCTGTTGATATTTCCGGGTTGGTCTGTGCGCATGCGCGTATCACGCGCATGCGTAGGTAGAGAATACCGTAACCTACGAGGGACAAAAAGTGTATGGCGAAAGCGCCTGAATGACAAATAAAATACACAATATCGATTCTAAGGTGACACTAGAACCACCAATATATATTTAAGGGCAGGGGTATAAAACTGATAGATGGAAGAGGTATCTGGCTATACACTAAGATATGTATACAGGATTAGACTATTCAATGGTAAAATAAAAATATAAATATATGTGTACATATATATATATAGCTGGAGCAATAAACAATTTATATAAAAAATATAGAAAAATATATTTGATTATATACACCAAAAGGAATTTCTAATACATACAGCAGAAGTAACTTAATGTATCATATTAAGACAACTGTGTGTAATATGGTGAAATGTATCCACCGATATAGGAAATATGGCTGATGAATCGTACAAAAACCACTGTACATAGTATAATGTTATGAGGTTGCACATAACTAGTAAAATGATACCCATTTAAGTTTAGCATAACCAGGTGCACATAATCCAATAACAGTACAGATATAAATTTATGTGTGTGCCTATTAATAAGAAACATAAAGAAACCAGAATAATTTAAATGAGACCTGTTAGGTCAATTTCTTGATTTAATCCCAAATCTAGAGTTTTTAAATTAAAAATCCACGAAGCTTCCTTTCTGGCTAATTCTTGCATTTTGTCTCCTCCTCTCCATCCCAATTGAACAGAGTCAATTCCAAAAGCCTGGAAAGTATTCCAACAAAACAAAGGGCATGAGTTGCAGTGTTGAGGTACACTGTGATCAGACTTATGCTTTTTTATATTGTTGAAATGTTCCAGGATTCTGGTGTGAAGCTTTCTAGAGGTTCGACCTACATATTGGGCTCCACAGCCACATTGTAGCAAATAAATAACGAAGGAAGAAGAGCAATTGATGTGTTTTTTAATAGTGTAAGTTTTTTTAGTGTAGGTGCCCACAAAATCCTTGATTTTCCTTTTTTGGTGTTTACAAGTTGAGCAACGGCCACAACTGTAAAAGCCCTGTATCGGAATTTTTGAAAAGTGATTACAAGAAGGTGTACTAGGTAGTAAACTAGGTGCCAGTTTATTTTTTAAGTTAGTGGATTTTTTATAAATGACCTTAGGAAAATCAGGTAACATGTGTTTTAAGATGTCATCTCTTTTCAGGATGTACCAGTGTTTTTTTAATACTTTTTCAATTTGTTTAGCTTGAGAGTTAAATTGAGTGATAAAGGCAAATTCAAAATTATTCTTTGTCTTTCTTTTTATTTTTATTTTTGTGTATAAATTTGTTTTTAGCAGTGTGTTGTGGGGCTGTTAACCCCTTCACGACGGGTGACGGACGAGGTCCGTCATCCTGGGGATGCCCTTAACGACGGGTGACGGACCTCGTCCGTCACGCGGTAAAATTAACCCCAGATCGCCGCAATCGCGGCGATCGCGGGGTTAATGGTGCTCCGGTCTGCCTCTGCATTAGAGGCAGACCGGGAGCACCGGATCGGGCTGTCAGAGTACATGTGCCCGCTCTGACAGCATGCCAGAGCGGGCACATGTGCTGTGTATACTCACCTCCGCCTCCCTGCACTTCCGGGTTCAGTGTGAAGTGCAGGGAGACGGATCTTCACTGATCCTGCCCCCTGGTGTTAAAAAAAAAAGTTAAATTAAAATCCCACCCCCCCCTTTACCCATATTAATAAAAAAATTAACCCCTTCCCTGCCAATTGATCACTGACTACAGTGATCAATTGGCAGGGATTACATTTTAATATGATCTGATTTTTTTTTTAACCCCTGAGGGTTAATTCTTTTTTTTTTTAACCCTCAGGGGTTAAATTTATTTTTATTAATTAATTTAAATATTTTAAAATTATAAATTTAGCTAGCTGGGGAGGGTGGAAGTTAGTGGGGAATTGGGGGATTTAGTGTTAGGCTAACTAGGGGTTAACGTTAAAAAAAGTTTTAAAATAAGCTTTAAAAAGTTAAAAAATTAAGTAAAAAAAAAGTTTTAATAACGTTTAAGTAAAAAATAAAAAAAAATAAACCCTTTACCCAGTCCAAATAAAAATTAACCCCTTGCCTGCCAGTCTATCACTGCCTACAGTGATCAAAATACAGATCACAGTATTATACTGTGATCTAATTTTTTTTTAACCTCTGACGATTAACTTTTATTTATTTTTTAACCCTCAGGGGTTAAATTAATTTAATTAACTAATTTAAATATTGTATAATTAAATATTTTGCTAGCTGGGGTGGGTGGGAGTTATGGGAAAATGGGGAATTTACTGTTAGTGCTGCTTACTGCTAGTTAGGGGTTAACGGTAAAAGAAAAAGCTTAGAAAAATGTTAAACCTGTAAAAAAAAGTTTTACGAAAGTTTAGGAAACTTTAAAAAAATTAATAAGCAAAACAAAAGTTTAAAAAATAGTTTTAAAAAGTAAAAAAAGTTTTAAAAAGTAAAAAAATACATTTAATAACGCTCATTACCACTACACCTGGTACAAGCTAGCGGAAAAATGATCCCACGCTAAGGTTCAAAATATGCCTTTTGAAATACCCTGGGATGTCTTCTTTAAGAAATGGTATGGCTTTATGGGGTATTTGGATTATATAGCCTGGTAAAATACTCTAAAATGGGACATGGGCACAGCGTAAAAATTTAAAGTTTGAAAAAAATGGAATGGCTGTGTCCCAAATGTGCCCCTCCGATGTCCACATATACCTGGCAAAGGTACATACGGGGGTATTTTTGTACTCAGCCGACATAGCTGAGCAACATATAAAGTATTATAGAGTGGTGGTACACAAAATGTTTGCAAAATATACTGTGCAAACTCACTTTGTGTGTCAAAAAGGCAGAAAAAACGCTTATTACCACTACACCTGGTACAAGCTAGCGGAAAAATTATCCCACACTAATTTTCAAAATATGCCTTTTGAAATACCCTGGGATGTCTTCTTTAAGAAATGGTATGGCTTTATGGGGTATTTGGATTATATAGCCTGGTAAAATACTCTAAAATGGGACATGGGCACAGCGTAAAAATGTAAAGTTTGAAAAAAAATGGAATGGCTGTGTCCCAAATGTGCCCCTCCGATGTCCACATATACCTGGCAAAGGTACATACGGGGGTATTTTTGTACTCAGCCGACATAGCTGAGCAACATATAAAGTATTATAGAGTGGTGGTACACATAAGGTTTGCAAAATATACTGTGCAAACTCACTTTGTGTGTCAAAAAGGCAGAAAAAACGCTTATTACCACTACACCTGGTACAAGCTAGCGGAAAAATTATCCCACGCTAAGGTTCAAAATATGCCTTTTGAAATACCCTGGGGTGTCTACTTTAAGAAATGGTAGGCCTTTGTAGGGTAGTTTGAATTTAAAACTTACGAAGATGCTTGGAAATTGCACATAGGTCCAGCGTCAAAATTCAAAGTTCTGTAAAAACTGATATGGCTTGGTCTCCAATATGCCACTGTAGCTTCACAAAATAGTGCCAAAGACATTCATTGGGGATGTCTTTTTACTCAGAAGACTTAGCTGAGCATAATTTGAAGGTTTTGAACTTAGTGGCACATATGAAATATACAAAATGCCCAGCAAAAATGCAATCCGTATGTCAAAAAATGCACAAAATTATTTTTTACCACATACTTTGGCATATATTGGTGAATAAATGGGGGCATGCTAAGGCACAATATGCACCTTATGATATACCCTGGAGTGTCTACTTTTACAAATGGTAGGCCTTTGTGGGTTTTTTTTTGAACAGTCAAACTGTTATAATACCCCAAATAGAAGCATAGGCTCATTAAATCCGTCTCTCAAAATTCAACTGTGAATACTGAAAAAGACAGGTCTCCTGTATGGCACTGTAGCTTCACGAAATAGTGCCATAGACATACAATGGGGGTGTCCTTTTACTCAGAAGACTTAGCTGAGCATAATTTGGGGGGTTTGAACTTAGTGGCACATATGAAATATACAAAATGCCCAGCAAAAATGCAATCCGTATGTAAAAAATGCACAAAATTATTTTTTACCACATACTTTGGCATGTAATGGTAAAAAAATGGGGGCATGTTAAGGCACAATATGCACCTTATGAGATACCCTGGAGTGTCTACTTTTACAAATGGTAGGCCTTTGTGGGGGTTTTTGAACAGTCAAACTGTTATAATACCCCAAATGGAAGCATAGGCTCATTAAATCCGTCTCTCAAAATTCTACTGTGAATACTGAAAAGGACAGGTCTCCTGTATGGCACTGTAGCTTCACGAAATAGTGCCATAGACATACAATGGGGGTGTCCTTTTACTCAGAAGACTTAGCTGAGCATAATTTGGGGGGTTTGAACTTAGTGGCACATATGAAATATACAAAATGCCCAGCAAAAATGCAATCCGTATGTAAAAAATGCACACAATTATTTTTTACCACATACTTTGGCATGTAATGGTAAAAAAATGGGGGCATGTTAAGGCACAATATGCACCTTATGAGATACCCTGGAGTGTCTACTTTTACAAATGGTAGGCCTTTGTGGGGGTTTTTGAACAGTCAAACTGTTATAATACCCCAAATGGAAGCATAGGCTCATTATATCCGTCTCTCAAAATTCTACTGTGAATACTGAAAAGGACAGGTCTCCTATATGGCACTGTAGCTTCACAAAATAGTGCCAAAGACATACAATGGGGGTACCGTTGTACTCAGCAGAAGTAACTGAACACATAATAAAACTTTGTACAGGAATAGCACACAACAACTTTACAAAATACACATGAGAAGTTCTTTGTTATACGTTTGTGTGCGAAAACCCCCCAAAAACACAATTTTACTCCAATATTTAGCAGAGGTTGGCGGTAAAATGGCTACGTAGAAAGTGTCAAAACAACCTTAGGTAAATAGCCTGTGATGTCTACTTTATATAAATATATACTTTTGTGTGGCAATTTTGTTTTATTTTATGGCTATTAGGCTTACAAGACAAACATACCAAATTCTAAAATCGCTCCATATTAAAATTTTATTTTACTCCTTGTGCTTTGTGACCTGTAACTACCAAAAAAAACTTAAAATCCCAGACACATTATATATTCTGTAAATCAGAACAAATAAATGAATTTATTTTTAATTACTTTCCTTAACCTGCACTAATTATGCACACATTATGATTGCAAAAACTGTAAAAAAACCCAATATTTTTCATTTTTTTTGCATTTTTCTGTATTTTTTTTATAATAAGTAAGCATTTATATATTTATATGTTATATCAAATTAAAGCCCTTTCTGTCCTTTAAAAAACAGTATATAATATGTGTCAGTGCAATAAATGAGAGAGATGCAAATTGCAGTTGAACGCAAACAGCAAGAAAATGCAAAAATTGCTTGTGTCATTAAGCGTAAGTCAAGCTTCTGAAGCTCTGTCCTTAAGGGGTTAAATGGGCGTCTTCCTCTTTGTTTTTGTCTTCCAAAAACACTGCTCTATCAGTGTTTAGTATCTCAATTTCTGACTTCTCCATACTTTTACTATCATAGCCCTTATCTGTGTATCTTTGCTTTATGATTGTGGATTGTTCCAAAAACACCTGCGTGTCTGTGCAGTTTCTTCTAAGCCTGGTGAGCTGGCTTTTGGGGATGTTGGAAAGCCAGGGACGATGGTGATTACTTGAATATTCTATGGCTGTGTTGCAGTCAGTGGGTTTAAAAAAGGTTTTTGTTTTTAACTGGTTCTGTTCTATATATATGGTTAAATCCAGGAAGTTGATAGTGGAGATATTAGATTCATGAGTGAATTTTAAATTGTAATCGTTGTTATTAACCTGAGTTAAAAAAGAGTCTAAATCCTGTTTGGTGCCATCCCAGATGATTAACACATCGTCGATGAAGCGTCGCCATAGTACCAAACTGCCCCCGTTCTGGTCGCCCAACCTGATATGCTGACGTTCCCAGTGGGACACATACAGATTGGCAAAACTGGGGGCAAATTTGGTACCCATGGCGACTCCGCATCTCTGGAGAAAGAATTGTTCATTGAACCAGAAAAAATTCCTGGAGAGGACAAATTGAATACAGTCAATCAGGAATTGGATCTGGGGATCTTGTAGATCCTGTTGTAATTTGAGTATGTCTTGGATACAGGCAATACCCTTTGAGTGCGGAATGTTGGAATACAATGCAGTAATGTCTGCAGTTGCCAGAATATAAGAGGACTCCCATTTTATTGATTTTATCACCTGTAAAATATGTTTCGTGTCCTTAATATAGGTGTTTTGTAAAGGCACATATGGCTGTAGAAAAAAATCTACATATTCAGATAGATTGCAGGATAGGGAGTTGATTCCACTGATAATGGGGCGGCCGGGGTTTTTTTGTAAGTTCTTGTGAATCTTTGGCAAGAAGTAAAAGACTGCCACTTTATAATTGGGGTTATAAATGAAATTAAATTCATCTTGGTTGATCACCTGTTGTTCCAAACCCATTGTTAGTAGTGCTTTCAGTTCTACCAAAAATTCACAAGTGGGATTTCTTTCCAGAATTTGGTATGTGTTTTTATCATTTAAGATATTGTAGGCCTCCTGCAAGTAATAGGTCTTATTCATGATCACGACTCCCCCTCTTTTATCAGCCTCCTTTATGACTAAGTTATGGTTGTCTGTTAAGGATTTTAGTGCTGCTCTTTCTTTGCGTGTGAGATTTGGTTTAAATTTGTGATCAACAATTTTATTTAAGTCCTCTTGAACTAAATCGTTAAATACCTCTAAAAATTTACTTTTTGCTGCCCAAGGGAAGAAATTGGATTTAGGTTTTAAGGATGTGTGTATAAATGCGGGTTCGGCATTTATAATCTCATTATCGTTGTCAGTTACGTCAATGGAGTTAGTAACATCTGGTTCTTTTCTGGTTGTATTTAGATCTTTTCCTTTAAAGAATCTTTTCAGTGTTAATTTTCTCAGGAATTTTTGATTGTCCAAATAGAGGTTAAAAGGATTGCAATTGGAAGCAGGGGCAAAATTTAAACCTTTCTTTAGTAGCAACAATTCCTGAGAAGATAGGTTGGTGTCTGATAAATTAAAAATGCCCTCAGAATGGTTTAGTTTTGTCTGTATGAGAGATGTAGTGGAGAATCTTCCTCCTCCATCTCTAGGTGCGGTCTCTTTTTTATAGGAGATTTTAGATTTTGGAACCTGTTTTGCGTGTGTATTGAGTATTGCGTTTGATCTGTTTTTTGGTTTTGCTCCTTGTCTAAAAAAACCTCTTGGTTTCTTTTAAAGTATCTAGGCTGGTTGGGGGAGTGTCTAGATATGTAGCCCTTAGAAGTTTGTGGGTAGGGTTTTGAGTAATATGTAGAGTTGGGATGTTTTGTTGTTTGGTCAGAAGAATGGGGATGGAAATTAGAGTTTGAATTTGAAAAACGCCGTCCAAATGATTTTTTTGGACCTGAGACCGGGAATCTAGAGGTTGTTTGATTCCGTGTGGGGTAGCTGTTGAATTGTCTAGACTGTCTAGAGTTATCTGTAAATCTAGACCAACTTCTTTGATTTCCCTTTTGGTAATCATCTTGGTCTCTTTTAAATTTGATAGATTTTGTGTTTGTAATTTTTTCATCTACAACTTTTATTTTGTCTTTTAAGACTTTATAATTGTTTTCCACTGCTTTTATCTCTATGTGTGTGGATACAGACAAAACTAAACCATTCTGAGGGCATTTTTAATTTATCAGACACCAACCTATCTTCTCAGGAATTGTTGCTACTAAAGAAAGGTTTAAATTTTGCCCCTGCTTCCAATTGCAATCCTTTTAACCTCTATTTGGACAATCAAAAATTCCTGAGAAAATTAACACTGAAAAGATTCTTTAAAGGAAAAGATCTAAATACAACCAGAAAAGAACCAGATGTTACTAACTTCATTGACGTAACTGACAACGATAATGAGATTATGAATGCCGAACCCGCATTTATACACACATCCTTAAAACCTAAATCCAATTTCTTCCCTTGGGCAGCAAAAAGTAAATTTTTAGAGGTATTTAACGATTTAGTTCAAGAGGACTTAAATAAAATTGTTGATCACAAATTTAAACCAAATCTCTGGGATGGCACCAAACAGGATTTAGACTCTTTTTTAACTCAGGTTAATAACAACGATTACAATTTAAAATTCACTCATGAATCTAATATCTCCACTATCAACTTCCTGGATTTAACCATATATATAGAACAGAACCAGTTAAAAACAAAAACCTTTTTTAAACCCACTGACTGCAACACAGCCATAGAATATTCAAGTAATCACCATCGTCCCTGGCTTTCCAACATCCCCAAAAGCCAGCTCACCAGGCTTAGAAGAAACTGCACAGACACGCAGGTGTTTTTGGAACAATCCACAATCATAAAGCAAAGATACACAGATAAGGGCTATGATAGTAAAAGTATGGAGAAGTCAGAAATTGAGATACTAAACACTGATAGAGCAGTGTTTTTGGAAGACAAAAACAAAGAGGAAGACGCCCATTCAACAGCCCCACAACACACTGCTAAAAACAAATTTATACACAAAAATAAAAATAAAAAGAAAGACATAAAGAATATTTTTGAATTTGCCTTTATCACTCAATTTAACTCTCAAGCTAAACAAATTGAAAAAGTATTAAAAAAACACTGGTACATCCTGAAAAGAGATGACATCTTAAAACACATGTTACCTGATTTTCCTAAGGTCATTTATAAAAAATCCACTAACTTAAAAAATAAACTGGCACCTAGTTTACTACCTAGTACACCTTCTTGTAATCACTTTTCAAAAATTCCGATACAGGGCTTTTACAGTTGTGGCCGTTGCTCAACTTGTAAACACCAAAAAAGGAAAATCAAGGATTTTGTGGGCACCTACACTAAAAAAACTTACACTATTAAAAAACACATCAATTGCTCTTCTTCCTTCGTTATTTATTTGCTACAATGTGGCTGTGGAGCCCAATATGTAGGTCGAACCTCTAGAAAGCTTCACACCAGAATCCTGGAACATTTCAACAATATAAAAAAGCATAAGTCTGATCACAGTGTACCTCAACACTGCAACTCATGCCCTTTGTTTTGTTGGAATACTTTCCAGGCTTTTGGAATTGACTCTGTTCAATTGGGATGGAGAGGAGGAGACAAAATGCAAGAATTAGCCAGAAAGGAAGCTTCGTGGATTTTTAATTTAAAAACTCTAGATTTGGGATTAAATCAAGAAATTGACCTAACAGGTCTCATTTAAATTATTCTGGTTTCTTTATGTTTCTTATTAATAGGCACACACATAAATTTATATCTGTACTATTATTGGATTATGTGCACCTGGTTATGCTAAACTTAAATGGGTATCATTTTACTAGTTATGTGCAACCTCATAACATTATACTACGTACAGTGGTTTTTGTACGATTCATCAGCCATATTTCCTATATCGGTGGATACATTTCACCATATTACACACAGTTGTCTTAATATGATACATTAAGTTACTTCTGCTGTATGTATTAGAAATTCCTTTTGGTGTATATAATCAAATATATTTTTCTATATTTTTTATATAAATTGTTTATTGCTCCAGCTATATATATATATGTACACATATATTTATATTTTTATTTTACCATTGAATAGTCTAATCCTGTATACATATCTTAGTGTATAGCCAGATACCTCTTCCATCTATCAGTTTTATACCCCTGCCCTTAAATATATATTGGTGGTTCTAGTGTCACCTTAGAATCGATATTGTGTATTTTATTTGTCATTCAGGCGCTTTCGCCATACACTTTTTGTCCCTCGTAGGTTACGGTATTCTCTACCTACGCATGCGCGTGATACGCGCATGCGCACAGACCAACCCGGAAATATCAACAGAAAATCCCGGACGTTTGGCGCTTTTTTTGCGTTCCACGACTGGAACGCATACGGATCTGACAGCTGTTCAGAAGATTGAAAAACCACATCAGCTATAAAAACCCACAAGGACGAACTTGTTAACATCCCTGAAGAAGTCCAAATATTTGACCGGACGAAACGCGTTGGATTAACCCCTTGTGGACATTTTTTATTTATATAAAGTATCTAGGCTGGTTGGGGGAGTGTCTAGATATGTAGCCCTTAGAAGTTTGTGGGTAGGGTTTTGAGTAATATGTAGAGTTGGGATGTTTTGTTGTTTGGTCAGAAGAATGGGGATGGAAATTAGAGTTTGAATTTGAAAAACGCCGTCCAAATGATTTTTTTGGACCTGAGACCGGGAATCTAGAGGTTGTTTGATTCCGTGTGGGGTAGCTGTTGAATTGTCTAGACTGTCTAGAGTTATCTGTAAATCTAGACCAACTTCTTTGATTTCCCTTTTGGTAATCATCTTGGTCTCTTTTAAATTTGATAGATTTTGTGTTTGCAATTTTTTCATCTACAACTTTTATTTTGTCTTTTAAGACTTTATAATTGTTTTCCACTGCTTTTATCTCTATGTGTGTGGATACAGACAAAACTAAACCATTCTGAGGGCATTTTTAATTTATCAGACACCAACCTATCTTCTCAGGAATTGTTGCTACTAAAGAAAGGTTTAAATTTTGCCCCTGCTTCCAATTGCAATCCTTTTAACCTCTATTTGGACAATCAAAAATTCCTGAGAAAATTAACACTGAAAAGATTCTTTAAAGGAAAATATCTAAATACAACCAGAAAAGAACCAGATGTTACTAACTTCATTAACGTAACTGACAACGATAATGAGATTATAAATGCCGAACCCGCATTTATACACACATCCTTAAAACCTAAATCCAATTTCTTCCCTTGGGCAGCAAAAAGTAAATTTTTAGAGGTATTTAACGATTTAGTTCAAGAGGACTTAAATAAAATTGTTGATCACAAATTTAAACCAAATCTCTGGGATGGCACCAAACAGGATTTAGACTCTTTTTTAACTCAGGTTAATAACAACGATTACAATTTAAAATTCACTCATGAATCTAATATCTCCACTATCAACTTCCTGGATTTAACCATATATATAGAACAGAACCAGTTAAAAACAAAAACCTTTTTTAAACCCACTGACTGCAACACAGCCATAGAATATTCAAGTAATCACCATCGTCCCTGGCTTTCCAACATCCCCAAAAGCCAGCTCACCAGGCTTAGAAGAAACTGCACAGACACGCAGGTGTTTTTGGAACAATCCACAATCATAAAGCAAAGATACACAGATAAGGGCTATGATAGTAAAAGTATGGAGAAGTCAGAAATTGAGATACTAAACACTGATAGAGCAGTGTTTTTGGAAGACAAAAACAAAGAGGAAGACGCCCATTCAACAGCCCCACAACACACTGCTAAAAACAAATTTATACACAAAAATAAAAATAAAAAGAAAGACATAAAGAATATTTTTGAATTTGCCTTTATCACTCAATTTAACTCTCAAGCTAAACAAATTGAAAAAGTATTAAAAAAACACTGGTACATCCTGAAAAGAGATGACATCTTAAAACACATGTTACCTGATTTTCCTAAGGTCATTTATAAAAAATCCACTAACTTAAAAAATAAACTGGCACCTAGTTTACTACCTAGTACACCTTCTTGTAATCACTTTTCAAAAATTCCGATACAGGGCTTTTACAGTTGTGGCCGTTGCTCAACTTGTAAACACCAAAAAAGGAAAATCAAGGATTTTGTGGGCACCTACACTAAAAAAACTTACACTATTAAAAAACACATCAATTGCTCTTCTTCCTTCGTTATTTATTTGCTACAATGTGGCTGTGGAGCCCAATATGTAGGTCGAACCTCTAGAAAGCTTCACACCAGAATCCTGGAACATTTCAACAATATAAAAAAGCATAAGTCTGATCACAGTGTACCTCAACACTGCAACTCATGCCCTTTGTTTTGTTGGAATACTTTCCAGGCTTTTGGAATTGACTCTGTTCAATTGGGATGGAGAGGAGGAGACAAAATGCAAGAATTAGCCAGAAAGGAAGCTTCGTGGATTTTTAATTTAAAAACTCTAGATTTGGGATTAAATCAAGAAATTGACCTAACAGGTCTCATTTAAATTATTCTGGTTTCTTTATGTTTCTTATTAATAGGCACACACATAAATTTATATCTGTACTATTATTGGATTATGTGCACCTGGTTATGCTAAACTTAAATGGGTATCATTTTACTAGTTATGTGCAACCTCATAACATTATACTACGTACAGTGGTTTTTGTACGATTCATCAGCCATATTTCCTATATCGGTGGATACATTTCACCATATTACACACAGTTGTCTTAATATGATACATTAAGTTACTTCTGCTGTATGTATTAGAAATTCCTTTTGGTGTATATAATCAAATATATTTTTCTATATTTTTTATATAAATTGTTTATTGCTCCAGCTATATATATATATGTACACATATATTTATATTTTTATTTTACCATTGAATAGTCTAATCCTGTATACATATCTTAGTGTATAGCCAGATACCTCTTCCATCTATCAGTTTTATACCCCTGCCCTTAAATATATATTGGTGGTTCTAGTGTCACCTTAGAATCGATATTGTGTATTTTATTTGTCATTCAGGCGCTTTCGCCATACACTTTTTGTCCCTCGTAGGTTACGGTATTCTCTACCTACGCATGCGCGTGATACGCGCATGCGCACAGACCAACCCGGAAATATCAACAGAAAATCCCGGACGTTTGGCGCTTTTTTTGCGTTCCACGACTGGAACGCATACGGATCTGACAGCTGTTCAGAAGATTGAAAAACCACATCAGCTATAAAAACCCACAAGGACGAACTTGTTAACATCCCTGAAGAAGTCCAAATATTTGACCGGACGAAACGCGTTGGATTAACCCCTTGTGGACATTTTTTATTTATATGTATTTGTTTTATCCTTTGCTGTAACACATTGCGGCTCCTTATCCCCACTGTGGTGACTTTGCAAGAAAACATCCATCCAGGAGGGCATACAAATTTGGAGATACGCTGTTTTTATACTTCTTAAGTGTAAGTGGGACCAATAAATTTGTTATATTCATTTTTTACATACTTCACTATATTTGATCTCTTTATTTCATACATCTGGTTGGAAGAACTTGCATCTCATCTCATACTCATCAAGTACCCCTGAGTGGGTGAAAGGCGTGATTACCTCATTTGTTTGTGAGTGTACCTACTTTAAATTCATTTTATATATACTTTTGTATGCTATTTTACGCTATGTTAGCCATTTGATTTACCCACACAGATTATATATCTGAAGAATCCACCTAAATACAGGTCATTCTATTATATTATATATCTATACGTATTCTGGGTGATTTCCACTTTCTTTGTATTTGTGCATATGTGTACTACCACTGTATAATACTTCATATGTTGCTCAGCTATGTCTGCTGAGTACAAAAATACCCCCGTATGTACCTTTGCCAGGTATATGTGGACATCGGAGGGGCACATTTGGGACACAGCCATTCCATTTTTTTTTTCCAACTTTCAATTTTTACGCTGTGCCCATGTCCCATTTTAGAGTATTTTACCAGGCTATATAATCCAAATACCCCATAAAGCCATACCATTTCTTAAAGAAGACATCCCAGGGTATTTCAAAAGGCATATTTTGAACCTTAGCGTGGGATCATTTTTCCGCTAGCTTGTACCAGGTGTAGTGGTAATGAGCGTTATTAAATGTATTTTTTTACTTTTTAAAACTTTTTTTACTTTTTAAAACTATTTTTTAAACTTTTGTTTTGCTTATTAATTTTTTTAAAGTTTCCTAAACTTTCGTAAAACTTTTTTTTTTTTACAGATTTAACATTTTTCTAAGCTTTTTTTTTACGTTCACCCCTAACTAGCAGTAAGCAGCACTAACAGTAAATTCCCAATTTTCCCATAACTCCCACCCACCCCAGCTAGCAAAATATTTAATTATACAATATTTAAATTAGTTAATTAAATACATTTAACCCCTGAGGGTTAAAAAATAAATAAAAGTTCATCGTCAGGGGTTAAAAAAAAATTAGATCACAGTATAATACTGTGATCTGTATTTTGATCACTGTAGGCAGTGATTGACTGGCAGGGAAGGGGTTAATTTTTATTTGGACTGCGTAAAGGGTTTATTTTTTTTAATTTTTTACTTAAACGTTATTAAAACTTTTTTTAACTTAATTTTTTAACTTTTTAAAGCTTATTTTTAAACTTGTTTTAACCTTAACCCCTAGTTAGCCTAATACTAAATCCCCCAATTCCCCACTAACTTCCACCCTCCCCAGCTAGCTAAATTTATAATTTTAAAATATTTAAATTAATTAATAAAATAAATTTAACCCCTGAGGGTTAAAAAAAATAATAATTAACCCTCAGGGGGTTAAAAAAAAATCAGATCATAGTAAAATGTAATCGCTGCCATTTGATCACTGTAGTCAGTGATCAATTGGCAGGGAAGGGGTTAATTTTTTATTAAAATGGGTAAAGGGTGGCAAAGGGGGGTGGGATTTTAAATAAACTTTATTTTTTTAACACCAGGGGGCAGGATCAACACTGATCCGTCTCCCTGCACTTCACACTGAACCCGGAAGTGCAGGGAGGCGGAGGTGAGTATACAGAGCACATGTGCCCGCTCAGACATGCTGTCAGAGCGGGCACATGTACTGGGGCAGCCGGATCCGGTGCTCCCGGTCTGCCTCTAATGCAGAGGCAGACCGGAGCACCATTAACCCCACGATCGCCGCGATTGCGGCGATCTGGGGTTAATTTTAACGGGTGACGGACGAGGTCCGTCACTCGTCATTAACGCATTCCCCTGAGTGACGGACCTCGTCCGTCACTCGTCGTTAAGGGGTTAACCAGTATGGCTACGATGTTTAATATTTACACATCACGGCACTTTACTTTCACATATACTGGACGTATTAAGATAAGCTTGGTCTATGCCACATTTCCTTATGCCATATGGTTTTATCCATTCAGGTTACAGTTACTACTAAAAACCTATACGGATTGTCAGGTTCAATACCATACTACCAGGTACATACACCTGCTCACATAGTTATTTATCTCTTACCTTCCCTGGAATAGTAATAGTGTACTGGCAATTAGGGTTCTAGGGCCCAATAGGTATTACCCCCTTTTTTCTCTGCATTATGCTTCGGTTAGTGGTCCCGCGAGGCCAACACCCCGCCTCACACTCGGAGGCATACACCCCTCGGGCCACTCATGAGCTAGCCGCCTCGCATTGTATCATAGAGAGGGCCTCACCTGTCACTCCCCTTCCTATTTTCTGGTTACTGTCACCGAGAGGCCAACATCCTGCCACAACATTCAGTGGCCACACAAAATCCCCTCGCGCCAAGCATAGAGCCTCTCAAACCACTTGGCAACTAGCAGGGCCTCACCAGTCACCAAAAAAAAAACACCAAGCCTAATCGTTTCGCCTTACGGCTTAGCTAGCAAGCCAGTACAAGAACCATGGGTACAAATAATAATTGCAATCTTTATTGTTATTTAAGTATTTCTCCAAAAGATGGTGAAGAATCACCTCTTCCTAGCACCCCGGCTAGAATTGATACACCTTCAAGCAGAGGAGATGTTGCTAGTCCAGCAGCAATCAGATCCTGGACGATCCCACACATTACCATCGACCTAAGGAGGTGACAAATCCCCTACCCTGCTACAACAAGGAAAGCAGAGTTATTCATACATCAACGGACAACACGGAGGCAGGGGAAGGCCCAGCTACATCAACTCAGGTGACACCCAGGCTATGCTAGCCTCACTCATGAGCCAAAAAAAAATTATGATAGACTGGCAATCTCGAGTTGGTCACCACAGCCCTCACAAGGCTGGGCCTCATGCTACTCTACAACCAGCACCAACCGAAACTCGGTTACCTGGTACAATCAATTCCTAAGACACACAAGACGTTAACCCTGCATGTATGATCCCAGCACATTGGGGAAGCAAGGCATATATATGTATGATGATGTATCGGTGATGGTCAGATCCAGGGATTCCAGGTAAATTGTGAACTGACCATCCCTTGGTTGGGTTGGCATTTGGAATATGTAGAGATGTTTATTTGTGCAGGTACCCATACAGAAGGGAGTTTGTCCCAAACAAATGGACAAGCACTCTCAGGCTCCAGGTACCAGCATCTCTGAACTACCAGAGACCATTGATATGAGTAGTTGCACTGCATATAGACTGTTGCATATATGTTCAAATGGTTCAGGGCACATGACAAACCATGTGTCCCAATACAACTTACAAATAACGTACTCACCATCTGTACACACTAATGCATTTTCAACACTACTGACTCATCACCCTTCCAGACTTGTAGTAGATTTACTAAAGCTCTGGAGCTTCAAAGGGCTCCCATATAGGTATCATAAACACACCTTCAAGGAATATAGCATGCCCTCACTTACAGTCAGCACAACAAAACCATTGGCTATAAACACACTCATAGCCAAGATTTGCAGAGGAGTCTTCCAATCTCCACCATTTACAGCATGGCACCAAACACATTGGTATTGTCACAAGGAATCTTCCCTTAAACAAAGACTAACCATAGACTTATTGGCACCACACACCTCCGCTACCCCAAGTCTCAACTCCCTCATACCCTCTGAGGAGTTTTCTTACTATACAACCCCATTGATCTATCTTTACAGCTATCACTCAAGCATGGGTTGAAGCTTGGTTAAGTAAGACCAATATCATCAACGTAGTAAACGGCTACCATCTACCCTACACACTGGCACTTACATGGCATAAATTGGGCAATCCTTTCCCTGCTCAACTTTCGAGCTACAGATTAGCCTACTATCGATATTCGCAGATACTCTGTGCTGGTTATGATAACATATCCAGAGGCCTTAGTCATACACTATCTAGAAGACTTCTTGTTGATCAAAGATAACATATTTTTCACTAGAAGCCTCACAGCAGCTTAGTCTGGTTGACCACTTGGGCGTCCCAGTACCCCATAAAAAACAGAAGGCTCAGACACCATCATCACATTACTGGGCATATGACTTGAGTCGGCATCCATACACGCAAGTTACCACAAGACAAATAGGGAACATTCTCAACTACATCAATCACTACCTCCTGCTTAGTACTTACAACTGCAAGGAAATACAATCCCTACCAGGTTCCTTAATTTTGCCATGCCAATCATACCACAAGACCACGCTTTCACATCCAGAGTACTTTCCCCTTTTTTCCACACTTCCAACATGACGATCAGAGGATGTCCCTAGACACCTCAGCAACAGCAGACCTGCACATGGGGGGGAATTTCTTAACCACTTGGCATGGTAAAAGCATGTTCCTTCCAGGATTGTCTGACACTTCTCCAACCAGATGGTCAGATGCTGCGTCTACCACGGGTTTGGCAGCGATCTACCGGGAACAATTGCTTTGGAGCTGTTGGCCATGGCATCCAGGTTTGGAAATTTTTCCACCACCTCAGCCCCTTTGGGAGATCTACCCCATTGTAGCAGCTGCTGTGGCATGGGGTAAATCATGGTCAGGGTCATAAATCCATTGTTATTTAGACAACTAGGCACATGTCATGTCATCAACAAACGCCACTACTCATCCATAAGGTCATGATATTTCTGGGGAACTCACTTGGTTGGCCACTTATAACATTTCACTTTCATGTACCAGACGGGGGTATACATCCCTGCCGACAATTGTCTCATTTATATTCCAGGCATGTTCATCATATGCTTCCTACAGCCGCCCATAGTCACGGCCACTCTTTTGTTCCAGAGACAAAATCATGGATTAGACCTACTCATGCAGCATAGCATGCACTATCCCATCTAGAACTTTCATCCCATACTTGTAGAACACATAACACAGCTTTTTACCTGGTTTAAAGAATCTCATTGGAGCACAACATAGCTCAACCTGTGTCATAACATTTCTCCTAGGTTTTGCTTCTTTTGCCACCTTAAACTATCTCACACACCATTAATTATATATTTTACAGGCATTCAACAACACAGGATAACCTATGGCCAAAACTACCATAACTTCATGCTATCATACCAGACAAGAATATACTCAGAGGTTTTCAGGAATCCATTCCCCCACGATACTCTCAGAGATTACCAATAGCCATCCAACTTTTCATCCTTATCGGACCTATTAGATCTACAACCATTCAATTATACTACCAAGTCGGCCATTACCAGCCATGCACATTGCCTTTTATGCCTTTCTCGGGCCAGAGAATCAACTACCATCACCACCACTCAGACAGATCATTGTCTTCAACGATCCCACGTACGTAAATACATATATCATTACCTATTGGCTCTACCATATTCCGAAACGAGTCAACACGGACCAACAGTAGAGATAACATACTATCCTACCCACAACAAATGGTGTCCACTTTCGGTCCTAGATTCCTACCTTCAAAATTCTTCCAGGAATTAAATACTGTAATGCATTTAAGGAAATGTCTGGTTAATTTGTATATATTTGTTGACTGTATTAAATCTTTGATTATTCATTTTTGCCCTCTTTATTTACAGGCCTACCGTATCGTCGGTCTCGGCACACCACAACCGACTTGCTCCCTTTATACTATTCTACGCTTATGCTGGATCCTTACTCCATATACGGCTATTTGCCCCTTACACAAGTATTAAGGCTGTTTGGCCTGTATTTGTGGGAGGGGCTTAAATTAATTCGCTCCCCTATATAAGGGACACCCCTTGCCTGACTCATATCACTTGAGGTCAGAATCAGAATGACCCTCCCACCCACTCCTCATTTCAACACTTTCTCTTTTCTTTCCATTTACTTTACTTCCTTACTCCTTGGTGGGCCCTCTTTATTTACAGGCCTACCGTATCGTCGGTCTCGGCACACCACAACCGACTTGCTCCCTTTATACTATTCTACGCTTATGCTGGATCCTTACTCCATATACGGCTATTTGCCCCTTACACAAATATATATATATATATTTGCGGTTATTTGTATTTTATATATAGATAGATATATATAGAATGTAATTGTAAGTGTATTTTGTTACCAATATATATATATATATATATATAAATAACAAAACAGTTAGAATGAAATTACATATGAATATATAATTTATATTAAATTTTGTTTGAATATTTATTTTATTTATTATTGTAATTATACGTGTGTGTGTGTATCTATTATATATATATATATATATATATATATATATATATAATATACATATATTATATATGTAACGTCCTTCTAAGTGTATTTTAATACTAATATACGTACTTATATTAATATTAAAATACACTTTGTATGACGTTACATATATATAATATGTATGTATATATATATATATATATATATATATTAATTATATATATAAATATATTTATTTTATTTTAAAACATGTTTAATTCTTTTTTTTTTTTTTTTTACTTTCCCACCAGTAGGGGGACTGTCTGACATTTCAGACAGTCCCCCTGCTGGCAGATCCAGAGCCAGCTATAGGGGGCCATGTGATCGTTCTTTGAGAGCGATCACATGGCCCCTGGGGGCTTCTTTTGCTTTGGGAGGGCTGCCTGGGCTGTGAGGCAGTCATCCCGAAGCGGAGCACCGGTAAGGTGAGTATACCGGGCACTCCAGGGCTCAAAACCGTTACGGCGTTCTATGCCGCCGCAACGACTTTAAAGCCCACTTAATGCGTTAAGGGGTTAATGTTACAGTGAACCTGGCAGGTTCACTGAAAGTCACATGGTCACACACTCTTACTTAAGTATACACACAATGTCACACACTCTCACTAACACACACTATTATTAAGTATACACACCATGCCAATGACACCCACTAACACATACTATTATGAAGTATACACACAATGTCACTGACACACTCAATAACATACACTCTTACTGAAGTAGACACACAATGTCACACACTCTCACTAATACACACTGTAGCGGAACCCCTTCTTGTGGCTGTCTCATCTCTTGTTTTAATTGTTGGCCCTGCAGAGGTTTTTCATGCCTGGATTACACAGATTTACATTGCACCATCTATGGATATACTTTGTTCGGTACCGAACAACCCTGATGTACATTATTCATGTAATTTATCTCCCTGATCGCTTCTCTTATTCCCTTTGTTCATTCAAACTCGCTGCTGTCGCCCCTGGGTGGCCACCATTTCGGCAGCCGAACACGTGGCGGTGGCCATCTTAAACCCACGAACAGCGGTATTTGGTCGTCGAGTGTCTGGAACTCAAAACAGACACTCGACCTCCAGGACGACAGAAACTACCGAAAGAAACTCACGAACTGCCCGTCATTCGGTAGGATGAATCCCACGAACTAGGGGATTCATCCGGTTACCGACTCCATTATGTGTGGCATAGCCTTTCGGGAGTTTTTGGGCACGAATAGAGACCGACCACAGGGCCAGATTTCATGGAACTAATTTCGGCATCTTTACCCATGCGGCCGGTCAAAACTTTACCTTCCGGCTTCCGGTTGACGGATCGAGGCAAACAGACGCACTACACAGGAGCTCCGTGTCTAATTCGGGGAAAACACTCCTAATCGACGCCGAACTTACCCCCATTAACCGCTGCGGGCACGCAGGTACCCCACACAACAAATGGGACGTAAACACAAGAAGAAGGCGACAGAAATAACAGCCCCGGGGCTCACAATCGGGGAGATGTGGAGGCGGACACGCGGCCCGAGTGAAGCCAATATGGCGGCGCTCCATGGAGGCTGCACAGACTACTCGGATGAATACTCCGAAGGAGCAGAGGAGGAATACTTCCCGACTCCAGACCCGAAGCCAAAGCACACCCCAAACTCCACAAGGAAAGACCCGGATGCCGACCTCGTGACCACGGGGGTGCTAAAAGCCCTACTGGCGGATCTGCAACACAATATTCTCACAGACACCGCGGCTTTAAAGGGTGAACTACAGGGCCTGACAGGCCGCATTACGCTGCTAGAGGCCTCCACTCAGGAACATGAGAGCACTATCGCCACACTACAAGGCGAACTGCGGGAACTGCACCGCAAAAACGCGCTGCTGGAACGGCGCCTGGATGCCCAGGAGGACACTAAAAGGCGATACAATGTCAAGATCAGAGGGCTCCCAGAAGAGCTACCGGAGACAGAAGTCCCGCGCAAGATCGAACGCCTTCTGACCAGCATACTACCTTCAGGTAATCCTATACCTGTCATGCCCACAAATATATTTCGGATCCCTAAATCTGCCAAGGCCCCTAAATCAGCCACAAGGGACACTATCCTCACCTTTAAAAACGGTGTGGACAAAGCGACAGTCCTTACCGCCCTCCGGGGAAAAACCCCCTTACAATTTGAGAGTGCAAAGCTGACATTCTATGGCGACCTGTCGGGGGGTACCCTAGCATGGCGTAGGTCACTCCGACCCCTCACCGCCACACTCCAGCAACACAAGATCCCATATCGCTGGCGGTCCCCCAACTCACTACATGTGCAGCGAGGTGAAACAACCCACCATATTCACGACCCACAAGACGCAGCAGAGCTACTACAGACCCTGGGCCTATCATGGGACTCACTCCTCCAGGCGGGCCCCAAAGCCACCACAACACCGAGTCACAGCTGGAACCCGGCGGGCAGTGCCCCATTCGTGCCTCGAAATCTCACGCCAGTAACATATGCCGCAGTCACCACCTAAACGGAAAGAAGGCACTGTCGCCCCCACTCAGATGTCGCCATCCCCGGACTGCATCGGACCGCGCCACTCACTTCTACTGTACCACCTGGAACCACGGGGACTTCACCAACCATCTAAGGACTTATAGTTTCACTCTTTGCTGGGCAACAACACAGATATCATGAGACAATGCCACGAATCAGTCGACAAGCCGAAGTATCTTACACGGGGGACAGACCACTACGTGTGGTCGTGACAACGCAACTTACCTACCATGCCTCGACCACCGAGCGGCTTGGGGAACATTACACGACCCTGAAGTGGATTTTCACCCCATTTGTATACCGGGACACTGTGTTTTCTATGGCTCATACTGCTCACGATACTGTTGCTCCCCCCTGTGCCTGCCGACTAGGTTCCCATCTAATGTCTTGACCGCCGGCACACGGTGACACATTGACGTATCGATCACCCAATAACTGCACATAGCCTACACAGCCGCACGCATCCAACAGTCACTCTCCGAACAGACAGAATGACACCGCCCAGCACAATGCTACTAGAGCTTGACCCTTACTAAATTCACCTGCTCCCAAGCCCCTTCCCACCCAAAAGTTATGCTTACTGAAGCCAAGCTGTATACTCAGACACCCCACACTAGCCACGAACCCCCACATACACAGTCTTGCACAGGTCCTTCCCCGCACACTACAAGCTCACACAGAGTGTGAACCTGACGGTGCTTGAGGCGTGCGACCAGCACTGCCCCACGCGCGCTAAACCATTGACGCTCTTGCCTGCATATAATTCTCTATAACGCAATGTACATACCTTTCTTACTCTTAGCCCAACTGACGCTATTCTGTACATGTACAACCTAACATACCTTATTGGAACAAGGTCGCTTTAAGCTACCTACCAACTGTCATACCCACTCGCCCATTCCAGTCAGTAAGGTGCAAGCCTAAAAATTTGCTATCTGTACACCTACAACACTACCTTGCCTCACCGCAGCCGTACTCCGCCACACGAGCGGAGCTTTCCCTATGTGTCTCGCCTTTGACTTCTCCACCAGTCAGGCTAGAATTGCTATCTAACATTTCTTACTGTTATCTTTGGTCATTTTGTGTCTTAACATGTCTTGCACAAACGATAATGCATGCACTGATATACCTACTGTAAACCTCTATATGTTCCAAAACAACACACCAGCATGCCTTACGCACTGTCACCGCGGAGAGGAGCACTGACAGCGCTCCTGCCAGGTAGGGAAGGCTGCTCCAAACCGCTGACACCCAGCGGCGGCCGCGACTGCAACCCACTTCTCACGCCTTGTTATGTGTATGGTCGCTGCGAGCTTCACTTATTTTCACTCGTTTTATAGTGGGGCAGACCGCAAACGATACACCTGTATAATTAGCCTATAGGCATGACTACTAGAACAAGCTGGTTTCACATTTAGCATACAACTTGGCCCGCGTTGGTCCTGTTATAAGCGGAATTTAAGCTATATCTGTCTGTTCTAAAGATACAACTTAGCCTAACTCGTTGGAATAACCGTTATTCATTTGCTTTATTTTATGCTACCTTATTTCGTTTATCTTAATTAAGCATGGATCGCTATGTTCGACAATGCAGGTGGATATGTTCACCTATTATAAGCCTGTTTTATAAACCTGTTTTACAAGCTTGTTTTATACACCTGTTCTATAAGACTGTATTCTAAGCCTGTACTATAAACCTGTTTATGCTACCAGAATAGACCCAGCCACTAGCTACAGCACGCTTTAGACTCGCTACAAGTTCACTTACCTAAAAATGAGGCATTGTCTCTCAGGAAATGTAATTCTCTGAAAATGTCAATATACTAATCCTGTAATGTGCACTGTTTTTACATTTCCCTCCCCTTTTTCTTTCTGTACCCCATCTTGTATGCCTCAATAAAAGAAAGATTGACAAAAAAAAAACCAAAAAAAAACTTTACCTTCCTATAACTCCCGAACCCCTGGTCTGATCTGGGTGATTTTTGGATATGTTTCTCACCCAGATCAGGGCTAATTACCAATCTCCTTCTTGGCTATACATCTGTTTCAGGAAATTATATTCATAAGCAATAAATCATCATTTGTTTTTTTAGCTCCTCAAATCTTGGTAGCTGCAGTATTCATAAATTATTTTAATCAGAATTGCTCGTAAAAGCTAGCAACTGATTATATAATGATAGCTTTACAGCTCTTGGTCTAGCAGGCAAGGATGGATATAGCTATATAGATATAATTATTTTTTCAAGAAAAATAAAGTCTTTATGTCATTACTGGGGGAAAGAGCAATGTAATCCCCATACTCATCACCAACACCAGAATGACCAGACATTAAGTACACTATTTGGAATCCTGCTCTTCCTCTTTTGAAATAGTTGTGTCTTTACACTGCTGATTAGTGATGTCGCGAACATAAAATTTTCGGTTCGCGAACGCGAATTAACGCAAATGTTCGCGAACCCGGCGAACCGCCATAGACTTCAATAGGCAGGCGGATTTTAAAACCCACAGGAACTCTTTCTGGCCACAATAGTGATGGAAAAGTTGTTTCAAGGGGACTAACACCTGGACTGTGGCATGTATCTCTGTATTACACTCAGTATCTCTGTATTACACTCAGTATCCCTATATTACACTCAGTATCTCTATATTACACTCAGTATCCATGTATTACACTCAGTATCTCTGTATTACACACTGTATCCCTGTATTACACACTGTATCCCTGTATTACACACTGTATCCCTGTATTACACTCAGTATCTCTATATTACACACTGTATCTCTGTATTACACTCAGTGGCGTACTAAGTGGGGGGCGGGGGGGGGCGGCCCGCCCCGGGTGCCACTGACTAGGGGGGTGCCATGACTTCCAGTGTCATGTGTCACCCCCCATCATTACGCTGCGCACAGCCGCAGCACCTTTGCGGCCAAACACCGGCGGGACTTCCTTCTTTATGAGGAGGAGGGGGAGGAGCGTTGCGGGCCGCGGCGTCGCGCAACGTGATGACGTGCGCAGCGCCGTCAGTCCGCCTTCACGGATCTTCAGCGGAAGGATCCATTTCCGGGCGGTGAGGCACCCAGTGGTCGGACTCGGCGGGCAAGCAAGGCATCATCAAAATGTAAGTATAAAGTAGTTATTTTATGTCTGGGGCTGAATTAATTAAAGGGGGGGTGTATTAATTAGAGGGGGGGTGGATTCATTAAAGGGGGGTGGATAAATTAAGGGGGGGTGTATTAATTAAAGGGGGTGTATTAATTAGTGGGGGGTGGATTAATTAGAGGGGGGGTGTATTAATTAGAGGGGGGTGGATTAATTAAAGGGGGGTGTATTAATTAGAGGGGGTGTATTAATTAGAGGGGGTGGATTAATTAGAGGGGTGTATTAATTAGAGGGGGTGGATTAATTAGAGGGGTGTATTAATTAAAGGGGGGTGTATTAATTAGAGGGGGGTGGATTAATTAGAGGGGGTTTATTAATTAGAGGGGGGGTGTATTAATTAGAGGGGGTGTATTAATTAGAGGGGGTGTATTAATTAGAGGGGGGTGTATTAATTAGAGGGGGTGTATTAATTAGAGGGGGGTGGATGAATTAGAGGGGTGTATAAATTAAAGGGGGTGGATTAATTAAAGGGGGTGGATTAATTAAAGGGGGGTGTATTAATTAGAGGGGGGTGTATTAATTAGAGGGGGGTGTATTAATTAGAGGGGGTGTATTAATTAGAGGGGGTTTATTAATTAGAGGGGGTGGATTAATTAGAGGGGGTGGATTAATTAGAGGGGTGTATTAATTAAAGGGGGGTGTATTAATTAGAGGGGGTGTATTAATTAGAGGGGGTGTATTAATTAGAGGGGTGTATTAATTAGAGGGTGTGTATTAATTAGAGGGGGTGGATTAATTAGAGGGGGTGGATTAATTAGAGGGGGGTGGATTAATTAGAGGGGGTGGATTAATTAGAGGGGGTGGATTAATTAAAGGGGATGTGGATTAATTAAAGGGGGTGCAGCACGGGGGAAGTTTATTTAGAGGGGGTATGTTTAATTAAAGGGGGGGTGCAGGTTGTTTTTTTTATTAAGGGGGTTGCAGTATTTTATTTATTAAGGGAGGATGTGCACTGCAAATTTTTGTTTTTTATTAAGGGGGTGTGCAGGGTTTTTATTAAGGGGGGGTGCATGTTTTTTTGTTAGGGGGGTTGTGAAAGTTTTTGTTTTTTATTAAGGTCCATACACACACACACACACACAGACTGCTGACTGCTGAGTCCATACAGACTGCAGACTGCTGAGTCCATACACACACACACAGACATACAGACTGCTGAGTCCATACACACACACACAGACATACAGACTGCTGAGTCCATACACACACAGACACAGACTGCTGAGTCCATACACACACACACACAGACATACAGACTGCTGAGTCCATACACACACAGACACAGACTGCTGAGTCCATACACACACACACACAGACATACAGACTGCTGAGTCCATACACACACACACACAGACATACAGACTGCTGAGTCCATACACACACACACACATACATACAGACTGCTGAGTCCATACACACAGACATACAGACTGCTGAGTCCATACACACACACAGACATACAGACTGCTGAGTCCATACACACACAGACACAGACTGCTGAGTCCATAAACACACAGACACAGACTGCTGAGTCCATACACACACAGACACAGACTGCTGAGTCCATACACACACAGACACAGACTGCTGAGTCCATACACACACACACACAGACATACAGACTGCTGAGTCCATACACACACACACACACAGACATACAGACTGCTGAGTCCATACACACACACACACACAGACATACAGACTGCTGAGTCCATACACACACACACACACACACACAGACATACAGACTGCTGAGTCCATACACACACACACACACACACACACAGACATACAGACTGCTGAGTCCATACACACACACACACACAGACATACAGACTGCTGAGTCCATACACACACAGACACAGACTGCTGAGTCCACACACACACAGACACAGACTGCTGAGTCCATACACACACAGACACAGACTGCTGAGTCCATACACACACAGACAGACTGCTGAGTCCATACAGACACAGACTGCTGAGTCCATACACACACAGACACAGACTGCTGAGTCCATACACACACACACACACACAGACATACAGACTGCTGAGTCCATACACACACACACACACACACACACAGACATACAGACTGCTGAGTCCATACACACACACACACACACACACACTTCTTTTGCCTTGGGAGGGCTGCCTGGGCTGTGAGGCAGTCATCCCGAAGCGAAGCACCGGTAAGGTGAGTATACCGGGCACTCCAGGGCTCAAAACCGTTACGGTGTTCTATGCCGCCGCAACGGCTTTAAAGCCCACTTAATGCGTTAAGGGGTTAATGTTACACACGGTATCCCTGTATTACACACGGTATCCCTGTATTACACACGGTATCCCTGTATTACACACGGTATCTCTGTATTACACACAGTGGTGTCTCTAGGATTCATTTTTAGGGGGGGCACATGGTGGGCCAGGGACAAAAGTTGGGGGGCACATTCATCCCCGCCCTCGCCGCAGTTTGACCCCGCCCCTGCCGCATATTAAGCCCCGCCCCCGACACAATGTGTTGTTTTTTGTTTTTTTTTATAATCCCTGGTGGAGGATTCATTATTTTCCACCAGGGATTATTAAAAAAACTAAACACATTTCCTTTGATACAGTGCCATAGTTGCCAACATTTGAAAAAAAAATTCCAAGGACATTTTGCAGCACAGCTATCAATTACTGTCTGTATATAATATCCCTGGACAGTCAGTGCTCTCTGTATAATACAGGGTTGTGTGTATAATAATTTGGGACAGTCAGTGCTCCCTGTATATTGCTGCTCTCTGTATAATACAGGTCTGTTTGTGTATAATATCCCAAGACAGAGAGCAGCACTATATAGGAACACTGACTATCCCGGGATATTATACACACACAGATGTGTATTATACAGATAACAGCACTATAGTAGTATACAGATAGCTGAGCATATACCACATGTCCCAATCTCTAGACTACTAGTACCTGTCAACAGCAGCTCCCAGACGCGTGTAATAGGGCTAAAGTGTGCTGCAGCTCACACAGATGATTCAGCGGTAAGCGCACTCGCTGGCAGAGCCAAACTGAGAATCCAAAGCAGCCCTGGATAAAAATGGATGCCATTTCTATAAGTCAATATGTATATATTGTACAGTAAGCACACAAGCTCACTGACATGCGCAAGTAGGCTTACTGACAGACAAAACTCTCTGACTCACACACAAACTTACTACAGACAAACTCACTTGTAAAAACACAAGGCTCACTACAAAGAAGTTCAGGGACACACACAAGCTCACTAAAGACAAGCTTGCTGACACACACATGCTCACTAAATAGAAGCTCACTGACACACACAAGCAGTACCATCTTAACAGCGTTAAGGGCCCCCGGACAAATCGGTGAACTGGGGCCCTTCCTACACATCAACTCACAGGAATAAAATTTTTAATTATTGATAGACTGCTGAGAACATACACACAGTACACTGAATACATACACACACACACACACATATTTCTGAATGCACACAGGCGTTGCTGAATGCACACAGGCTGATTTATACACAAACACACAGACTGCTGAGTCCATACACACACACACACACACTGCTGAGTCCATACACACACACACACACACACACACACACAGACTGCTGAGTCCATACACACACACACACACACACAAACAGACTGCTGAGTCCATACACACACACACAGACATACAGACTGCTGAGTCCATACACACACAGACACAGACTTCTGAGTCCATACACACACAGACACAGACTGCTGAGTCCATACACACACAGACACAGACTGCTGAGTCCATACACACACACACACAGACATACAGACTGCTGAGTCCATACACACACACACACACACACACAGACATACAGACTGCTGAGTCCATACACACACACAGACATACAGACTGCTGAGTCCATACACACACACAGACATACAGACTGCAAAGTCCATACACACACAGACACAGACTGCTGAGTCCATACACACACACACACACACACAGACTGCTGAGTCCATACACACACACACACACACACAAACAGACTGCTGAGTCCATACACACACACACAGACATACAGACTGCTGAGTCCATACACACACAGACACAGACTGCTGAGTCCATACACACACAGACACAGACTGCTGAGTCCATACACACACAGACACAGACTGCTGAGTCCATACACACACACACACACACAGACATACAGACTGCTGAGTCCATACACACACACACACACACACACACAGACATACAGACTGCTGAGTCCATACACACAGACATACAGACTGCTGAGTCCATACACACACACAGACATACAGACTGCTGAGTCCATACACACACAGACACAGACTGCTGAGTCCAT
The DNA here is from genome assembly GCF_036172605.1 of Pelobates fuscus. Classification (NCBI taxonomy): domain Eukaryota; kingdom Metazoa; phylum Chordata; class Amphibia; order Anura; family Pelobatidae; genus Pelobates; species Pelobates fuscus. Next base: position 71,103,180 of record NC_086317.1, on the reverse strand, counting down.
ACACACACAGACACAGACTGCTGAGTCCATACACACACAGACACAGACTGCTGAGTCCATACACACACACACACAGACATACAGACTGCTGAGTCCATACACACACACACAGACATACAGACTGCTGAGTCCATACATACACACACACACACACACACACAGACATACAGACTGCTGAGTCCATACACACACACACACACAGACATACAGACTGCTGAGTCCATACACACACACAGACATACAGACTGCTGAGTCCATACACACACACAGACATACAGACTGCTGAGTCCATACACACACACAGACATACAGACTGCTGAGTCCATACACACACAGACACAGACTGCTGAGTCCATACACACACAGACACAGACTGCTGAGTCCATACACACACAGACACAGACTGCTGAGTCCATACACACACAGACACAGACTGCTGAGTCCATACACACACAGACACAGACTGCTGAGTCCATACACACACAGACACAGACTGCTGAGTCCATACACACACAGACACAGACTGCTGAGTCCATACACACACAGACACAGACTGCTGAGTCCATACACACACAGACTGCTGAGTCCATACACACAGACACACACAGACATACAGACTGCTGAGTCCATACACACACATAGACATACAGACTGCTGAGTCCATACACACACACACAGACACAGACTGCTGAGTCCATACACACACACACAGACACAGACTGCTGAGTCCATACACAGACACAGACTGCTGAGTCCATACACACACACAGACACAGACTGCTGAGTCCATACACCCACAGACTGCTGAGTCCTTACACCCACAGACACACACAGATTGCTGAGTCCTTACACCCACAGACACACATACAGACTGCTGAGTTCATACACACACACACACAGACTGCTGAGTCCATATACACACACACACACAGACTGCTGAGTCCTTACACACACACACACACACACACACACACACACACAGACTGCTGAGTCCTTACACACACACACACACACACACACACACACAGACTGCTGAGTCCTTACACACACACACACACACACACACAGACTGCTGAGTCCTTACACACACACACACACACACACACACACAGACATACAGACTGCTGAGTCCATACACACACACACACAGACATACAGACTGCTGAGTCCATACACACACACAGACATACAGACTGCTGAGTCCATACACACACACAGACATACAGACTGCTGAGTCCATACACACACAGACACAGACTGCTGAGTCCATACACACACAGACACAGACTGCTGAGTCCATACACACACACACACACACAGACTGCTGAGTCCATACACACACACACACACACACAGACATACAGACTGCTGAGTCCACACACACACACACACAGACATACAGACTGCTGAGTCCATACACACACAGACATACAGACTGCTGAGTCCATACACACACACAGACATACAGACTGCTGAGTCCATACACACACAGACACAGACTGCTGAGTCCATACACACACAGACACAGACTGCTGAGTCCATACACACACAGACACAGACTGCTGAGTCCATACACACACAGACACAGACTGCTGAGTCCATACACACACAGACACAGACTGCTGAGTCCATACACACACAGACACAGACTGCTGAGTCCATACACACACAGACACAGACTGCTGAGTCCATACACACACAGACACAGACTGCTGAGTCCATACACACAGACACACACAGACATACAGACTGCTGAGTCCATACACACACATAGACATACAGACTGCTGAGTCCATACACACACACACAGACACAGACTGCTGAGTCCATACACACGCACAGACACAGACTGCTGAGTCCATACACACACACAGACACAGACTGCTGAGTCCATACACACACACAGACTGCTGAGTCCATACACACACACAGACTGCTGAGTCCATACACACACACACTGCTGATTCCATACACTCACACACTGCTGATTCCACACACACACACACACACACACTGCTGATTCCACACACACACACACACTGCTGATTCCATACACACACACACACTGCTGATTCCATACACACACACCCACAGACTGCTGAGTCCATACACCCACAGACTGCTGAGTCCATACACCCACAGACTGCTGAGTCCATACACCCACAGACTGCTGAGTCCATACACCCACAGACTGCTGAGTCCATACACCCACAGACACACACAGATTGCTGAGTCCTTACACCCACAGACACACACAGATTGCTGAGTCCTTACACCCACAGACACACATACAGACTGCTGAGTTCGTACACACACACACACAGACTGCTGAGTCCATATACACACACACACACACACACACAGACTGCTGAGTCCTTACACACACACACACACACACACACACACAGACTGCTGAGTCCTTACACACACACACACACACACACACACACACACACACACAGACTGCTGAGTCCTTACACACACACACACACACACACACACACAGACTGCTGAGTCCTTACACACACACACACACACACACACAGACTGCTGAGTCCTTACACACACACACACACACACAGACTGCTGAGTCCTTACACACACACACACACACACACACTGCTGAGTCCTTACACACACAGAGACTGCTGAGTAGGGCTGCCATCAGAAATTTTAGGGCCCCTGACAGATCAAGATCTGGGCCTCCGGGGCCAGCACCGAGTCCGCCCACAAGGATGAAGTGTGTGTGTGTGTATAGTGGATGTAGAATGTGTGCATGGATGCAGTGTGTGTAGTGGATGCGGTATTTGTGTCATGGATGCAGTGTGTATAGTGGATGCAGTATGTGTGTCATGGATGCAGTGTGTATAGTGGATGCAGATTGTACATGTTGTGTAATGTATGTAATGTTTGTATGCATGCATTAGATGCAGAGTGTGTGTGTAGTGAATGTAGGTGTGTATAGTGAATGCAGAGTGTGTGTTTTTGTAGTGGATGTAGTGTGTATAGTGAATGTAGTGTGTATAGAGCATGTAGTGTGTTTGTAGTGAATGTAGTGTGTTTGTAGTGAGTGCAAAGTCTGTTTAGTGAATGTAGTGTGTTTGTAGTGAGTGCAAAGTGTGAATAGTGAATGCAGTGTGTGTGTTTGTGTGTAGTGCAAAGTGTGTTTAATGAATGTAGTGTGTGTGTGTAGTACCGAGCGTGTTTAGTAAATGTAGTGTGTAGTGAGTGAAATGCGTGTATAGTGAATGGAGTGTGTGTGTGTATGTGTAGTGCAAAGTGTGTTTCGTGAATGTAGTGTGTGTAGTGCAAAGTGTGTTTAGTGAATGTAGTGTGTGTAGTGCAAAATGTGTATAGTGAATGTAGTGTATGTGTAGAGCAAAATGTGTATAGTGAATGTAGTGCACAGTGTGTTTAGTACATTTAGTGTTTGTAGTGAGTGCAGAGTGTGCTTAGTGAATGTAGTGTGTGTTTAGTGAATGTAGTGTGTATTTAGTGAACGTAGTGTGTGTGTAGTGCAGAGTGTGCTTGTAAGGATTCAGTGTGTGTGTAAAATAGGGGGGAGGGGAGTATTTTTTTTTTTTGTGTGTATATTTCAATTTTATTCCCCCCTCCCTGGTTCTTACCGTGCCAGGGAGGGGGGAGATCGCATTCCCTGTTGGTCCAGTGGCATGGTGGAGGGAGCCAGCCGCGGTACATTGAAGAGGGGGCCCAGCAGCACACACTGTCTTCCTTTCCAGCTCCTCTCTGACTAACTCTCGCGAGACAGGCCTGCGTGCTGTGCGAAGCGTTGCCATAGTAACCCGTGGCAACGCTCTGGCAGCCGCAGGAAACTTAGACAGAGAACAGCTGGAAAGGAGGACAGAGTGTGCTGCTGGGCCCCCCTCTGCAATGTACAGGTAGCAGGGTGCCCTCTGTGCACATATATTTAGCGAAAATCGCTATATATATATATATGTGCACATAATGAATGTGGGGCTCGGGCCCCCGAGGACCGCCGGGCCCATGACAACCGATATGGTTGTCATGCCCTGATGGCGGCCCTGCTCCTGAGTCCATACACACACACACAGACTGCTGAGTCCACACACACACACAGACTGCTGAGTCCACACACACACACACACACAGACTGCTGAGTCCACACACACACACACAGACTGCTGAGTCCATACACACACACAGACTGCTGAGTCCATACACACACACACACAGACTGCTGAGTCCACACACACACACACACAGAGACTGCTGAGTCCACACACACACACACACAGACTGCTGAGTCCACACACACACACACACACACACAGACTGCTGAGTCCACACACACACACACACACAGACTGCTGAGTCCACACACACACACACACACACAGACTGCTGAGTCCACACACACACACACACACAGACTGCTGAGTCCACACACACACACACACACACACACAGACTGCTGAGTCCATACACACACACATACACAGACTGCTGAGTCCATACACACACACACAGACTGCTGAGTCCATACACACACACACAGACTGCTGAGTCCATACGCACACACACACACACACAGACTGCTGAGTCCATACACACACACACACACACACACAGACTGCTGAGTCCATACACACACACACACACACACAGACTGCTGAGTCCATACACACACACACACAGACTGCTGAGTCCATACACACACACACACACACACACAGACTGCTGAGTCCATAAACACACACACACACACACACAGACTGCTGAGTCCATACACACACACACACACAGACTGCTGAGTCCATACACACACACACACACACACAGACTGCTGAGTCCATACACACACACACACACAGACTGCTGAGTCCACACACACACACACACACACACACACAGACTGCTGAGTCCATACACACACACACACACACACACACAGACTGCTGAGTCCATACACACACACAAACTGCTGAGTCCATACACACACACAAGCTTCCTCACTAGCAGACACACAGACACAAACACAAGCTTCCTCACTAGCAGAGACACACACCCACACACACCTGAGCACATAAAGCCTACCTGTTGCTGGGGGTCAGACACTCAGACATCTTCTGGCCTTTGCAGCAGCAGCAGCATGGGCTGCTGCTTAACGGCGGGGGCGGGGCTTATTTTCAGGAGGTGGGGCTTCATTTGAGGGCGGGGCCTGTGCCGGGGAGCCTGTGCCGGGGAGCCCCCAGCACGCTCCAGCTCCTCTCTCCTGCATTCCCTCGGGCTGTGACAGACTGTTACAGCCCGAGGGAATAGAATTTAAACCCATGGCCAGCAGGTTGCTGGCATTTGGGGGGGCTCATGGGGGGGGCACAGCATGATGTAGGGGGGGGGCATGGCCCCCTCTGCCCCCCCCCCACTAGCGACGCCACTGATTACACAATGTATCCCTGTATTACACTCAGCATCTCTATATTATACACTGTATTCCTGTATTACACTCAGTATCCCTGTATTACACTCAGTATCTCTGTATTACACTCAGTATCCCTGTATTACACTCAGTATCCCTGTATTACACACTGTATCCCTGTATTACACACTGTATCCTTGTATTACACTCAGTATAAATACTAATAAGGGGGGGTCCTAATGTCCTCCCCCCTGGTCCCATCCCTAAGCGGCGGGTGGGGGCCCTAAATACTAAAAGGGGGGGGACCTAATGTCCTCTCCCCTGGCCCCCACCCCTCAGCGGTGGGTGGGGGCCCTAAATACTAAAAAGGGGGGGAACCTAAGGTCCTCCCCCCTGGCCCCCACCCCTGAGCGGTGGGTGGGGGCGCTAAATACTAATAAGGGGGGGGACCTAATGTTACACGCTGTGTAATTTGACTCATAACACTCTGATTGGTGGATTAAGTAACCAATCAGAGTCGGTTATTATGGTTTTTTATTTGGCCTTTTTTGGGGCTGAAAAAAGAAGATTTTAGAAAAAAGAAAACATCCAATGGTAAAAAAAAATTATGTTTCTTTACAGGTCCCCCCCCCCCCTTATTTTTGTTTAGGGCCCCCACCCACCGCTCAGGGGTGGGGGCCAGGGGGGAGGACATTAGGTCCTCCACCCCTTACTTTTGTTTAGGGCCCCCACCCACCGCTCAGGGTTGGGGGCCAGGGGGGAGGACATTAGGTTCCCCCCCAATTTGTATTTAGGGCCCCCTCCCACCGCTCAGGGGTGGTGGCCAGGGGGGAGGACATTAGGTCCTCCGCCCCTTACTTTTGTTTAGGGCCCCCACCCACGGCTCAGGGGTGGGGGCCAGGGGGGAGGACATTAGGTTCCCCCCCCCCCAATTTGTGTTTAGGGCCCCCACCCACGGCTCAGGGGTGGGGGCCAGGGGGGAGGACATTAGGTCCCCCCCCCAAACACAGGTTACTAGCTATGGGGGGATAATGTAAAATAAACACAGGTTACTGGCTATGGGGGATAATGTATAATAAACACAGGTTACTGGCTATGGAGGATAATGTTTAATAAACAAAAAAAAATGTATGCAGCTTCCGAATTAATCTAAATTGTATGCTGTCTAGGAGGTGGGAGGGTCTGGGAGGGAGGGTCTACTGCTGATTGGCTGGAATGTATCTGCTGACTGTGAGGCACAGGGTCAAAGTTTACTCAATGATAACGAATAGGGGGTGGATCGAGCATCGCATATGTTCGCCGTACTCGGCGAATGCGAACACACTATGTTCGCCAGGAACTATTTGCCAGCGAACCGTTCGGGACATCACTACTGCTGATCTCTCCCTTAGTTATTTCTTGGGGGCTAAAAGAACTTGGGAGTAACATTAGGAATGGCAACTAGTCCACTGGTATAACCAAACCCTTGTTTCAGTCATTAAAGGGACACTATAGTCACCAGAACAACTACATCTTATTGAATTTGTTCTGGTGAGTAGAATCATTACCTTCAGGCTTTTTGCTGTAGACAATGTATTTTCAGAGAAAATGCAGTGTTTACATTACAGCCTAGTGATAACTTCACTGGCCACTCATTAGATGGCTGTCAGAGATCCTTCCTGGGTCATGGCTGCCTAAAATGCATCCAAACATTCAGTATCTCCTCCCTCTGCATGCAGACACTGAACTTTCCTCATAGAGATTCATTGATTCAATTCATGTCTATGAGGAGATGCTGATTGGCCAGGGCTGTGTTTAAATCATGCTGGCTCTGCCCTTGATCTGTCTCCTTGACAGTCTCAGACAATTCTATTTATTGTGATTAGATTAGGCTACAACTTCTGATGATGTCAGCAGACAGCTTGTTTTTCTGAGGCAAACAGCATGCAGATCTACAGCTTCAGGCTTGAATACAAGTAAGATTTTGTTATATTTATGGAGGCATGAGGGGCCCAGAGGGGCTAGATGGTGGTTTTAACACTATAGGGTCAGGAATACATGTTTGTGTTCCTGACCCTATAGTGATCCTTTAAACAAAGAAGCTTCAACTAGCAGTTGGAGAAGGAGCTACAGAAGCAGTGGAAGTGGCAGCATATGTTATCAAGCAGGTAGTGATCTTCTTCTTGGGAGGTGAATGCAGCCTCCTTATACATGATGGGTGTTGATTACTAATTGCACTCACTAGAAAATGTGCCCCCTGCGTGGTTTATCAGACGTAACAAACATGCTGGCTAGTTCCACTATTCTGAGCCTGAATACTACTGATCGTGGTGGTACATAAGGAGGTGGTGGTGGTGGTAGAGATGCTAGAAGTACTCATGGACAAGATATAGATATTGAGAGTCTGAGTGGATATGGCACTAATGATGATGGCGCTATGGACATTGGGCTCTGATTGGCTACCTGGACCCGGCTGGCATTTCCCCAGGGTGGACTGTCGTCCTTTCTTGGGGAGGGAGGGAGGCGCAGAAGGGGGATCCTCTCCTGCAGCAGCCGCTCCTCGCCACTTCGAATGCTGTTGGCTATATAATGACAGCCAGTGCAAATGGGGGACGAGCTGTAAATTCAAGCACGAGTCCTCGGTGTGCGGTGGCAGTCACTCCACGACCAGGTGCTTAAAGCACGGAAAAATTGAGGAGAGAAGGGTGACACCGTGGGGTCTAAGGGCGAAGACGCCAGGGGACGTCGCCGCGATGGCCCCTTGGCTAAGCCGCTATAAGAACGGGAAAACGTCAGAGGTGCTCCTGGGGGGTTTTCGGGACAGTTTTGGATTCCTCATTGGGAGCGGGGAGCGACAGGGGTGTGTCAGAATTTGCATTCTGTATGGGAGCACCCAGAGATAGTAAGGGACAGGTTGGACAAGGAGGTGCCATTGGGGTGCATGGTGGGCCCCTTTGTGTCCACGCTGTTTCTGCACCTGAGGATTTCACCCCTGGGTGTAGTATCCAAGAAGGAGCCGGGTAAGTTCCGGCTCATTCACCATTTGTCACACCCTCCGGGGGGGTGTCTGTGAATGGGGATATAGATGAGGAACTTTGCTGGGTGTCTTATACCTCATTTAACCATGCAGAGCGTATGGTTCGCGCGGCAGGGCCAGGTGGACTCATGGCCAAGGTCGACGTGGAGTCGGTGTTCCGTTTGCTCCCGGTGCATCCGGAGTGTTATCACCTCCTGGGGTGCATTTTCGAATAAAAGTCTTATGTGGACTTGTGTCTCCCTATAGGGTGTTCAATATCATGCTTTTACTTTGAATGTTTTAGCACTTTCTTGAAGTGGGTGGTGCGGATGGAGTCGAGTTTGCCCTCGATCCTACACTACTTGGATAACTTTCTGTGAGTGGGACCGGCGTGCTTTCCTGTCTGCTCGTGGCTGCTGAGATTCCTGGAGTCAGTATCACGGTCCTTTGGGGTTCTGCTGTCACAGGGTAAGACAGTGGATCCCACTACCTGTCTCAGCTTTCTTGGGATCGAAAAGGATTCCTTGGCCAGGGAATGCAACTTGCCTATGGACAAGGTGGTTGAGTTGTGTGGGTTGGTGGTGACAGCTCCAATCGCTCTTGGGGAAATTGCAGTTTGCTTGCCGCATAATGCCGATGGGGCGGGTGTTCAATAGGAGGTTGGCTACGGCTAGGGTGTCAAAGCCGCATCATTTTATGTGGCTTACGCATCCACTGTGGGAGGACCTAGCAGCGTGGGATTTACTTCTGCAGGGTTTCAATGGGAGGGCTGACTGGCAGGCTTCAGAAGTGTCCAATTCGAAGTTTGACTTGTTTAGTGACATGGCTGGCATCATGGCAGGCAGCGGGGCTGATGAGGAACTTGGTGTTCTTGGAACTATTCCCAATTGTGGTGGCAGTGGGGTTATGGGGCGATCTGCTTTAGGATCGGCGGGTCGCTTTTCACTGCGACAATTTGGGGGTGGTGTTAGCCATCAACAAATGTCAGCTTCCTCTCCCCCGGTAGTTTGGCTGCTGCAATGGCTGGTGTTGCGCTGCCTGACATGGCATATTGTATGTAGGGTGGTGCATCTCCCAGGGGTGGCCAATGTAACAGCGGATGCCCTTTCTCGTTCACAGTGGCGGGAATTTCGGGCGGCCGCTCCTGGGGCAGACACAGAAGATTTCCAGTACCCGGTGGAGCTGTGGTCTCTTGGACTGACAGTGATGGAGTGGATCCGCGTGTCGGTGTCGGAGGCCACATGGATTCAGTATGGTAAGGCAAGGCAGGACTGGTTAGCATTTGAGCAAACCTACGGGGGGTTTCCTTCGGTCCAGGTGCGGCTCCAGGGTCTGTTGCGTCTGCTATGGTTCTGGGAAGTGTCGGGGTGCTCGCCTTTGGCTTTCGGGCCTAGCTTCTGGTTTAAGCTGGCTAAGGTCCTGGACGTTACAAAGGATTTCCTGGTAGTACAGGCAATGAACGGTTGGTGTAATGGCCCTAGGGTCTTGCGTGCTCCCAACTTGCGCCGTTACAGTCCATAATGAATGCGGCTGAGAGGCTCATCTTCCTGTCCACCTGCATCTCCCACGCCTTGCCCTTCTGGGCTCAATTTAAAATTCTGGTTCTTGCTTTCAAATCTCTACATAATGCTGCTCCCACCTATCTATCCTCCCTAATAAAAAAGTATGTCCCGTCTAGGCCCTTATGCTCTGCTGAAGTTTTACGTCTATCTTCTGTCCGTACACCCTCCTCCGATGCTCGCCTTCAAGACTTCTCAAGAGCTGCACCGTTCCTGTGGAACTCACTTCCCTCCTCTGTTAGATGCTGTAACGGAACCGCTGGCACCCCGACCGGGAACCCTCCGCTGACGTATGCTCCTAGTGCTTTCCGAGGACTCCAAGCACTCTGCCCGACACCATAACCACTGCAGACCCCATGAAACACCGCAGCTTGGTTGGGGTCTCACCATCTCCACCCACTGTGGGCCCAAGACCAGGGTCCAGCTTCCAGTAGGTGGACCTCTCCGAATTCCAGAGAGCAGGAACAGGAACAAGCTCTTAGCAGAGCTTAGTGATTATACCCTGGGGAGTATAGTGATTATAGCAATCCCCAGAGTGTAGTTCTCCAATCCCCCAAACATGAGCCGAAACATCATGAAGGTTCAAGATGATCTGAGGTGCTAGCACACCCAGTCTGGCTTTTATTACAGTTGTTGCAAATACAGGACCGCCCACAGGGAGGGATAAAATAACCAATCATATCACAGTTACATCCCACATATTCCCTCCCCTTATCCTGAGAGGAAACCCAATTATACATACAGTTAAAACATACTTTTTACCCAACTTTCATAACTCTAAAACCATACATCCAATCTCAGACTCAGCATACTTTAAACATAAACATTCTCAAAAATCATACAAATCCCTCCAGTAGATAAAAAGTTACACGGAAGTCCTTTTATGACCGACCGCAAGCACATTTTCTTGCCCAAAACAGTTCCATGGATTTGGGCTGTGCGGTCGGTCAATTTCCTGCATAAAAAACGGCTAAGTCCCGTTCGAAGTGTTGCTGGTACTTCGACTTTAGTCGAAGTGTTGAAGCGGAGGCGATGGTAAGGGTCGGCGGTGTTCGACGTTAAAATGGCCGCCGCCACGTGGTCCTTTGTCCGATTCCGGTCACTTCAACGACTTCGGCACTTCGGCAACTTCGGCACTTCGGCTGCATCCGAAGTGCCATATAAAAAGTGCCAATCCTTCTCCCACAGTAATTAAAGGGCCAGAATGAGTGACATGCACTCTGTTAGGGCCGAACACTGTTTTTAAAGGGCCCAATCTCCCAGGGCCATAGTCCAAAGGCAGCAGGCGGGCAACCAGGCTTCTCCAATGCCCAGTGGCGAGGTTGGTTTCGTCACAGATGCTCACCCAGTCTCCACTCCGTCAAAAAAATCATTAAAAACCTACTTCTTCATAAAAGCGTATCAATTAATTTGCTAATAGCTCCTGACTGATTCCTCTCTTGCAACTGTCAAGCTCATTGGGGCCCTCAACCCCTCTGTTCCTGTGTGTCCAACTTGTCTGGTTACAACTACATGTTAGTTAGTCCACCCACTGTAAAGCGCTGCAGAATTTGTTGACGCTATTTAAATAACATAATAATAATAATAATAATAAGCCTGTCTCTAGGGCTTTGCTGTTGGGCATCTTTCAAGTCAAGGTGTGTTCGTTGGATTTTGAGGCGGTCTTGTTCAGGCTCGCGTTTGCATTTGCGTTTTTTGGGGCACTGAGGGTGGGGAAACTCGTTAGCCCCAGCAAACGGATCCCTGGGGCTATCCTGCCGTGGCATGTCCGGGGCATGTCGTGTGCCATGGTGGGGTGGTACAAATTCTGCTCCACAGGTCCAAGACGGATAAGGGTGGCAGAGGTGTGTGGGTAACCCTGAAGGAGGTACCAGATTCGGTGGTGTGCCCAGTGGCTGGTTTCCTGCCGTTCAGCGCCTTGTTTCCGCCTGGGGAGGTCCCTTTGTTTGTTCATCGTGAGGGGGGACACCTGTCCCGATTTCAATTCATTCAGGTTTTTCGCAAGTCACTGGAGGCTTTGGGCATCACGAGATGTGAGTTTGGGGGCCACTCAATTTGTATTTGTATTGGCTGAGGCAGCCAAATTGGGATTCTCGGAGATGGGTATTCGGAGGATCGGTAGGTGGGAATCAGGAATGTTTTGGTCCTACAATCGGCCCTCGTGCTGATTTTCTTCCCCGCTGTGTTTTCTCCATAGGTCCAGTGAAGCGAGTGTGGGTGATTGGGCTCTCCTATATATACTGGGCTAGGCAGCGGGCTAGTATTCGTCTCCTGGGCCTTCTTCTCAGACAGCCATTATGGCAGTGGAAGTTCGATGGTTCGGTTCCAGGGGGATGTGCTTTGTACATCTGCTCCTGGAGCTGGTCAGGGTTGAACCAGCGGTCCAGTGGAAATGGTTCAGGGCTGATCCCTCCCCTAGCCTCGGGATTAAGTTATGATGAAGGACATGCCCACTGAGCCAAAGCCAGTGGTTAGCATGGATGGTATTGGAAGGCCAATTTTTGGATGTGTATGCAGGACCACTGCAGGCCCGGACTGGGGATACGAAGCAGCCCTGGAAAAAAATCTATGCCAGCCTCATAAGTCATTGTGCTATGTAGGGTGTTATGTATATATGCAGACAGTCACACACTCAGGCAGACAGTCACACACATACAGGCAGACACACACACACACAGTCACACACACACAGAGGCAGACAGTCACTGACACCGAGGCAGACATCCACACACAGAAACAGGCAGACAGCCACACACAGACAGACAGCCACACACACACACAGGCAGACAGTTACACACACACACACAGTCACACACAATCACACACACACACAGGTAGACATTCACACACACAGTCACACACACAGGCAGGCAGTCACACACTCACACACACAGAAGCAGTCACACACAGACACACTGACCTGCTTCTTACCTCCACATCCCTTGGAGCTCCTGGAGACTGGTTGTTGGGGAAGCACTGATATATATTTTCTCCATATTTTTCTTAGTTTGATACCTGTCTGATTTATATTTCCCCCTTCACATTTAGTATTTATCTGTATAGGGGCTAAGGGGGGGTAGGCAGGTTTTGTAAATACGGTCTGCATATTAACAGAGCGTTCTTCATGTAGTTCGCCCTTCATGCCACCGTGTACATGAACAATAAAGTTTATTTGCGTTCCTCCGTGGTTGCGCATGCGCATATCAGCCACACATGCGTCATGACGTATGACATTATGCGCGGTGACGTATGGACGCACGCCCAATCACGGAAGTGGACAGATGGACCGGCAGACTTAAAAGGAAGAAGATGGAAGAAGCTCCTGAGGAAGTCTGACGACGAAACGCGTTGAGCACTGAAATACTGACGACCTTTTGGGACCCTGCACTGTGGTATCAGCGGTTTTATATTTATATATGCTGATGGTTTTTATCCTTGGGCTGTATGTTATGGACTTGGTGCACTTTTGGTACTAGTACCTTATTTTTGAATATTTGCACTTTAATATTGCACTTTGCACTTTTAACTTCTGCACCTTACTTGCCCAGTTCAGCATTATGTATTAGTGAGCTGCTATACCTATGGGTTCCTGTCTATTATATACTTGAGCACATGTTATTGTGCTATTATTTTATTTACTTCTGTATTAATAAATTACTATTTTTATGTGGATACCAGTATATTCATTATATGGTTCTTCCCCTCATACACACCTATTTAGTGATTGTGGCGCCCTGTTAATTTATATATATATTCTTTGTGAAAGTACCGCTCAGATCCCAGCACAATTAGCTGAACGCGAAGTGAAATACACTTTCATATAAACTCCTCATAAAAGTCACGAATACATATGTAGAGCTAAACTACCGAAAGACAGTGGTCCCGAACGGCCTGGAAGTCCAGCGGTGTTCGTGCCGTTGAGTAGACGATTTTAGTTCCAGGCGCATGACGACCAAACACCGCTGGGCTAACAAAGGATCCAAGATGGCCGCCGCCACGTGGTCGGTATCTGAACGGCGGCCACCCTGAAAATCTATTAACTGCAGAGAGATACATTGTTGCCATCCGTAATGGGAGCCACACGACCCCCTGTGTGTGGTCTCCCATTCGGTACTTTGTTTGTTTCACGAACAGTGTGGAAATTCACTGTTCGTGAAACTACCGTATGAATGCTTGCGGCTTTCGGGCCGCTAGCATACGAATGCTCTCGTTCACATGAAACACAGAATACGGACATTTCAGGCAGTCTTAAAGCAACAATGTCACATAAAGGTAAAAAGCATCAATGTCACCTAAAGGTAACTACAGTCTTAAGTGGCTAGGTTTGCCACAATGCTCCCCCAGAACCAAGCCGGCATACACAGTCTGATCCCAATGAATAGGCTTGGGGATGTCCGGAGGTGTACTCACAGATCAATTTTCAAGTTCAGTTTGTCTGGATAACCCGTCGGCGTTGCCATTTTGCTTCCCAGGGCGGTAGTGGATGGTAAAGTCAAAAGGCTGCAGCGCCAAACTCCAGCGCATCAGCCTGGCATTGTCTCCTGACACACTGTTGAGCCACACCAACGGGTTGTGATCTGTGAGTAATGTAAAGGGTTGTCCGTACAAATATGGTTGCAGCTTTTTGAGGGCCCACACCACAGCCAGACATTCCTTTTCAATGGTGGCGTAGCTTACTTCTCTGGATAAAAGTTTTCTGCTGAGGTAAGCTACTGGGTACTCGGCGCCATCCGCCCCCGACTTGGCTCAGTACTGCTCCCAATCCAAACATAGAAGCGTCTGTATGGACGAGAAACCGTTTAGTTGGATCAGGAGCAGAAAGTACAGGCGATTTAACAAGTGCAGTCTTGAGCTGTTGCAATGCCTGTTTACACTCTGGGGCCCATACCACTTAGGGAGATTCTTACGGGTTAGGTCGGTGAGGGGTTTGGCTAGGGTACTGTAGTTAGACATGAATTTGCGATAGTACCCAGCGGTACCTAGGAACGCGAGGACTTTCGTCTTGGTGCAGGGGGTTGACCACTTGGTGACTGCCTCTATTTTAGCTCTGACTTCTGTTGGCCACTTCCTACCCAGTCCCCTAGGTACTGAACTTCTAGCATCCCTATGTGGCACTTACTGGGTTTAAGGGTTAGTCCTGCCTCCCTAATCCGGTCTAGTACGGCTCCTATGTGGGTCAGGTGTTCGGTCCAGGAGTGGCTGAAGATGGCCAAACGGGGTGACAAACGCCGACTTGGGGATGGCATCCTCAGCCAGCGGGATTTGCCAGTACCCCTTACACAAATCTATTGTGGTGAGGTACTGGCCCCTGGCCATTTTGTCTAGAAGCTCGTCTATCCAGGGCATAGGGTAGGCGTCAGAGATAGTTTTGTCGTTGAGCCTCCGGTAATCTACACAGAAATGGGTTGTCTCGTTTCGGTACTAGAACTACTGGGGAGGCCCAGGGGCTGTCGGAGTGTTCTATCACCCCAAACTGTAAAATTTCTTCAATCTCCTTACGCATGTTCTCCTTTACGGATTCCGGTATGCGGTAAGGAGGTTGGCGAAGCGGGGTCTGTCCTGGGGTTTCTACCTTGTGAGTGGCCAATGGGGTGTACCCCGGGAAGATTAGAAAAGGTGGCCCCTTTTTCCTTGATTAAGCTTTGAACTTGGGTTTGCTCCTGGGGACTTAAGCGCTGCCCTAACTGTACCTCCCCCAGGTCTCCGTCCTGGCCCTCTTTGTCTAGGAGGTCTGGGAGAGGCAAATTATCAAAGTCCTCGGTAGCTGGTGCGCACATAGCAGTTACCTCTTTGGTACGCTCACGGTAGGGCTTCAGCATATTCACATGGAGCATGTGTTTGGACCGATTACATAGGTGGTATCACATATCTGTTCTACCACCTTGTATGGGCCCTGCCAGGAAGCCTGCAGCTTGTCCTTGTGGACGAGCCGTAGGATTAGTACTTTCTGCCCGACCTGAAAGCTGCGGTCCCTGGCTCCCCTATCGTACCATCTGCGCTGTGGTTGTTGGGCTGCCTGAAGGTTGTCGCGCATGGTCTGTGTCAGAGCCTCCAAGCATTCCCTAAACTCCAGTACATATGGGACGATAGATGTACCATTAGTGGTCCCTTCTCCCTGTAACGGATCGCCTGGCACCCCGACTGGGTACCTCCGTTAAAGGATGCTCCTAGCATTTCCTGAGGACTCCAAGCACTCTGGCAGACACCACAATCACCGAATCTAAGAAGCATATAAATCCTCTCAAGCCTCTGAATGCTGTAGACAGTTGAATAGGAACCATACGAATAGGTTTGCACTCCTAGCAGTCAAACTGGAACAGCATGCAATAAATCCTCCCCCAATAATGAGACGACACTTCACTTTGAGGGTTAAACAGGAACTCAAGATTTATTCACACACTGTCTTATAAAGGATTCTCCCATGCAAGGGAGGGATTTACAATACACCAATCACACAATGGTTACATCCCACAGATTCCCTCCCCTTAGCCTGAGAGGTAATCCAATTATACATACAGTTTAAAACATACTTTTTACCCAACTTTCATAACTCTAAAACCATACATCACATTCACATAATTACATATTCACAATCAATCCATTCAGGGGAACAACATATTAAAAAATGGCATGAATCAGACCAGGGGTTCAAAAGTTAGTAAAGTATCTTTTAAAAACCCCTGCCAGCATGGCTTTCCTGCCAGCATGGCTTTTCAGAGTCTTCTATCCTGGAGATAATTGAGAAGTAATTCAATTATCTCCCAGGACAGAGACAAGACTCCATTATGCACATGGTGAGCACAAAGCATTAAAATACTATAAAATACACAAAGTCACATTTTATACATAAAACACAGACATGTCACATATCCCCAGATAGCTGAGATCTGAGCGCACAAAACTACCAAATAGCGCTCAGATCCTATTCACACAGTTCAATTGCCATGGAGCCGAAGTCTTTAACTACACGAATGGGCTCCATGGCATAGCTATCTGGGTTAACACATTCACATAAAGTCGGGTCCATAGTCCAAAGGCAAGAGGCGGGCAAGCAGCCCCCTCCAAGGACACGTGGCGAGGTCGGTTTCGCCACACTCCCTCCCAGTGTTCTCAAATTAAATCAAGGGGGTCCCTCACTCTCCTCCCGAATAGTAGTTCGAAGGGAGAGAGCCCGGTGGATTCTTGGGGTACTTCCCTATAGGCGAAAAGCAAGTGAGGTAGAAACCGTTCCCAGAGACCATTGGACTGGGGGTGATCGGCGGAGTTCAAGATCTATTGTACCCCACATACCTTCCAGAGCTGGTGTGTGACTTCTGCAGTGAATTGAGTGCCCCTATCCGAAATAATCTCCCGGGGAAATCCCACGCGGGAGATTATTTGTATAAGGGCATCTGCCACAGTTTCCGCGTGTACATTAGTCAAAGCCACCGCTTCTAGATATCTGGTGGCATAATCCACTACGGTCAAGATGTACTTCTTGCCGGAGGGACTGGGTTTCGCTAGGGGTCCTATTATATCCACCGCCACCCTACTGAAGGGTTCCTCAATTATGGGTAGGGAACTGAGCCTGGCTTTGTAGCGGTCTCCCCTCTTCCCTACCCTCTGGCAGGTATCACAGGTCTGACAACATCGTCTAACATCCTGTAAGATACCTGGCCAGAAGAAGTTCTGGGTCAGCCTGTGCTTAGTGCGGCTGATTCCTAAGTGCTCAGACAGGGGAATATCATGGGCGATGCGTAACAATTCTAGTCTATATTTCCGGGGAACAATTAGCTGTTTAATGGGTAGAGGAATAGATCCGGCTACTACCTTCTCTGCGTGGTGGTAAAGTAGCCCCTTGTACCTTTCCCCTTCTAGCCCTGCCTGGTCCTTGTCTATACGGTCCTTATATATCTGCAGGGAGGGGTCTAGGGCCACTTCAGAACCAAATTCTAGGGGGGTCACCCAGGGCATGACAGAGGGTATGGGGTTTACATTGCTTACCTGAGCCTCAGAGTGGTTAGATGGCGCTGTGGTGCGGGCCTGCTGCTGGGTCGCAACAGGGTACGTTTCCTGAATGGTGGGTTGGGGAACAAAAGCTGAAGTCAGCTCCCCCAGGTCGTTGCCCAAGATGACATCAGCAGGTAAATACTGCATCATCCCCACCTCCACATTCCCGTGCCCCGCTCCCCAATTCAAATGCACCTTGGCAGTGGGGACCTTGTAAATCGCTCCCACTACCACCCGTACAGCGACACAGTCCCCAGTTAGATTATTCTTTGGCACCAGATGATTTCGGACTAGCATTAAGGTGGCCCCAGAGTCTCGTAGACCTTGTACCTTTTTCCCCTCCATGTGTACTTCCTGTCGGTGTCCCTGCCGGTTATCAGAGGCGGCCTGAATGGACTTTACCTCATGGAGTGGCTACCTCGGGTGCTCCATACTGTTCTGTTTGTATACAGTGCACGGCTGCTCGGTTGTTGGATGCTGGGTTATTCCAGCTCGGCCTGGGTTGGTTGTGGGGACAGTCTATGCCCCTGCTGGTTGCAGGTGTGGCAACGTATCGGAGGACGGGTAGGGTATCTGGGGGTGTAGGTATTCTGACTTACCCCTGGTCACAGCTGTTTAGAGGCTGAGTGGCAATGGCACTAATGATGATGGTGGTTTGGAGAACACGTCCCATTTATGATTAGTTTGTTTTTATTATTTAAAAAAATGAAGTTGTAAATGTGTATTGTGTAAACGAATACAACATTAGTAAGATAAAATCAATATTTGAGTTGCTTTTTAGTGGATTTACTACTATTTTAACGTTGTAGTATTTAACTTTAGTACAGTGACTTGCGGCCATGGAAGCAGGTGAGGCAGAGCCACCTATCATGAAAGGAATAAAATATTTAATATCATTGTGACGAACAGAACCTCGCCACGGGCTTTTGGAGGGGCCTGCTTGCCAGCCTCCTGCCAAAAGACTATGGGCCAGGTCAGAGACTGTAAAGACCCATATTTTATTTCCTATGACTTGGCACTTTCCATAGAACCGAACGCTAGCTCCCTGGCTGCCGTTCACATGGACCAAAACCGCGAATAGACTTCAGGAGGACTTAGGCGCGAATGCCCTGGAACTTTTTTCGGCATGAAAACCTTGCGGTTTCCGGTCTGTCCCCCAGCCGCGATTCTATGGAACTGTTATCGTCAGGAAGACTTCACAGTTTCCGGTCAGTCCCCAGCGGCACTTAGCCGCAGTTCTATGGAACTGTTTTGGGCATGGGACCATGCGTGTAGCCGGCCTAGACTATGACTTCCAGGAAATTCCTGAACCCCTGAGCCGATATGGGTGATTTTTGGTTATGTTGTTCACCCATGTTCACCTTTTGTGGGGGGTTTGTATGTTTTAAAGGTATTTTTGGAGGTTTATAAAAATGTGTGTTTTGTGTTTGACGATAATTGAGTTTGGTATAAGTGCTTGACTCAATTATCTCCCAGGTACAGAAGAGGGATTAACCTATTATGTGTGGGAGTGTCCTGGATCTGAGAGCCAATGTGATTGTGTAATTGTTTATACTGTGGTTTACTCTCAGGTCCAGGGGGGAGTGCCCCTTGCATTGGGACTTGCATATAAGGCCAGTTGTGGCTCCCATTAAAAGAGTTCCTGCTTACCGTCAACATAAAGCCCGTCTCATGTGTGGGGGAAACGGCTGTATCTACCCTGAGAATTGCTATATCACTATATTCCCCTGGAATTATAATCACTAGCTCTTATAAGAGCTGTTCCTACTATATTCTCTGGAGTAGGAGAGGTTCATCCACTGGAAGCTGGATCCTGGTCTTGGGTCCAGGGTGGGTGGAGGACAGTGAGACCCCAGCTAAGCTGTAACTCTGGAAGTGGGGACTACGGTGCTGATGGTGTCTGGTGCAGTGCTTGTGGTACTCAGTAAGCACTAGGAAGCAGCGATTGGCAGAGGCACCCAGTCGGGGTGCCAGGCGGTCCGTCACAATCATCCTTACCTATAGCACCAAGTCAAGGGTGAGCTCAACCTCCCTATAATGGTTGGAGCACAAGATTGTTAAAATAGTAAAAGGCGTGCACTGAATCCAGGTTATGTAGTCAGGGATGTGGGAAGCTGCACTGACTTTGCAAGCTGCCAGAAAATGTGCCCGTTATTTTAGTAAAAGGCATGCGGTGTATCCCTTCTAACAGGTTGCACAGAGGGGAGGCTGAGCTCGTTGTTACATCTGAAAGGTTTGTAATCAAACCAAAGAAATAGATAAGGATCAGTCCTTCCACATTTATTTATTTCTAAGTTGTAGAGATAAATCTTTATCTCTTTTAATATTTAACATAAATAAATGGGAAAGCATACACATTTCATGAATTTTTGTAAATATGGATGTCCGAGTCCTCCTGAGTCTATTTTCCTTTTCAACAAAAAACCCTCTTTACAGAGGTGATGGGTGAAACTATTCAGTGCCTAAAATACAAAGCAGCTCAAACACATAAAGTGGAATACCCTTATTTCCATGATAAATTAACAATATATAGAAAAGTAGTGTAAAATACACCACCTAGCGGAGCGCTAATACAAATATAAGTGATAGAGGGGTTCACTTACCTCAACAACTTTGTGTTGTCTTAAATTCAGGAATATGCTTTTAAACATACAATGAAGGGAACAAAGAGATACAAAAACATAGTGTAGATGGTTTTGCTGAAAATGAGTGATGAAAGTAAAAAACTGAAACCACTCACATGGTCTGGAGCCTATATAATATTGGCTCCGTACGTAAGCCTATGTGCTCTTTGGTCAGCAACACACCCCTTCCTCTGAGATGTACCTCCACAACAAGGAAACAAAAGGAGAAAGGGACCCAATGGGTGGTAGATGTGCAAACAGGCAGATAATATATAGGTGGTAAATGTTATGCTCACCTAGTTGAGAGCCTTAAATTCCTGGCTCTGAGGGTTGTCAACAATGTGCCAGTATGAAGGGATGGCACTTCCCTGTAAAGATTCCCAGAGGCTTCAATGACTTGAATGGATAAAGACAATGTATTGATTCCAAATAAAAAGTAAATATAAAACCAATAATTTGGAGTATAAAAATTGTAAATAAAAGTCCAAATAAAAGTCCTAATCAGCCGAGGCTGGACTTTTATTTACAATTTTTATACTCAGGACTCAGCAGCCTTCAGTTCCTTTTTAGACTCAGAAGCGAGTATAAAATCCTTCAACCTCCATTTGAACAACTCTTATAGTATAGATTATTTTTTAAAGAGATAAATACAGGAACATGGTCTGACCTATTTGTGAGTTGACACAAAGTTCTAAAGATGTAGCTTTCATAAAGAAAAAGTTGACTTGAGAATATGAATCATGGGGATTTGAATAAAAAGTAAAATCTCTTTCTTCAGGAAGCTGAGTCTGCCGTATATCATATAGATTATATCTAAGTATTTGGCCCCTCATGGTTTGAACTGTGTCATTTTTTTAAACTAACAGTAAATGTGCTACACATCCTTTTCTTTATTGTGATTTTTAATATGAGATTTTTTATTTGTATTTATTTACACATTATATATATATATATATATATATATATATATATATATATATATATATATGTTCTTTTATAAAATCTTTCCCTCCGGTTGCTACATTTCTGAGATTGTTACATTTCTGGATATTCAGTTTTTTTCTTTGTTCTCTTAAGTATATTACTATTTATGTTTTATACAATCTCTGGCTTTAACCCCTTAAGAACTGAGCCAAATGTACACGTTGTGATCAAAACAAAACGTAAACAAAAACTTGAATTTGCGCTATATGTCTGTTCAGGCGTAACTTCCCTTTTTCATATTATGCACACCTGCACTTAATATATATCATTTTATTCAGGGGAAACAGGGCTTTCATATAACATCAAATATTTAGGTATGAAACATAATTTAATATGAATAAAATATAAAAAAAATGAAGAAAATAAGAATTTAAAAAAAATGTTTAGTTCTACGTGACATTCTAACTGTGAATAAAAAAAGTTCATATTTGTTTGTGTGTTAAAACTGCAAAAAACGAATTTGAACGCCAATTTTGGCCAGTGTTTGTGACTAAGTGGGTACTAAAAAATACTGGCCATTGCCCATTTGCAATACCTTGGGTTGTCTACTATTGCAAATGGTATGCCATCATGGGGGTAATTCTCATTCCTGGGCTAACATACGCAGGGCCGGCCTTAGGCATTTAGACGCCCTGTGCGAAAAATCTTCACAGCGCCCCCCTCCCCCCCCCCCCGTCATCCATGTATGCTGTAATGTTTGTGTTGTCTGTGTATGTGATAGTAGGTGTGATGACTGTGTGTGATATGTATGCTATGTGTGATATTTGTAATGGGTGTATTAACAGTGTGTGATATGCGTGTATTGGTTGCATGTGACACACACACACACACACACACAGAGTCAGACGGCCATACACACACACAGGAAGACATCCACACACACACAGGCAGACAGTCATACACACACACACAGACACACAAAGGCAGACAGTCTCACACACACACACAGACACACACAGGCAGACAGTCAGTCATACACACAGACACAGACAGTAATACACACAGACACACACAGAGGCAGACAGTAATATACACATACACACACACAGTCATACACACAGACACACACAGAGGCAGTCATACACACACACACCCAGACAGTCATACACACAGACACACAGGCAGACAGTCATACACACAGACACACAGAGGCAGACAGCCATACACACAGACACACAGACAGTAATACACACACAGACAGGTAGACAGTCATACACACACACACACACACACAGGCAGACAGTCATACACACACACACACACACACACAGGCAGACAGTCATACACGCACACACAGAGGCAGACAGTCATACACACAGACAGTAATACACACACACACAGGCAGACAGTCATACACACAGACACACAGAGGCAGACAGTCATACACACACACACACACACAGACAGTAATACACACAGACACACAGTGGCAGACAGCCATACACACACACACACAGACAGTAATACACACACACAGGCAGACAGTCATATACACACACACAGGCAGACAGTCATACACACACACACAGAGGCAGACAGTCATACACACACACACAGTCATACACACACACACAGACAGTCATACACACACACACAGACAGTCATACACACACACACAGACAGTAATACACACACACAGGCAGACAGTCATACACACACACACACACACACACACACAGGCAGACAGTCATACACACACACACACACACACACACAGGCAGACAGTCATACACACAGACAGTAATACACACACACAGGCAGACAGTCATACACACAGACACACAGAGGCAGACAGTCATACACACACAGGCAGTAATACACACAGACAGAGAGTCACACTCACCTGACAATCCCACAGTTACCTGTGGAGTTCATTGTGGAGGCAGTGCAGCTCCTGGTGACTGTTTGGTAGGGAAGCAGGGACTCCTTCCTGCTTCCCCTGCATCAGCGCTTTTAGCTTCTCCCCCGCCGCACGGTAAGCTCCGCCCCCGCCGGAAATTTAAATTTTTTTATTTTTTTTTTAAATCCCGGCCGGCTGTGCGGCCGCATGGCGCCCCCTGCTCCATGGCGCCCTGTGCGGCCGCACAGCTCGCACACCCCTAAGGCCGGCCCTGAACATACGGTCTCAAAGGCAACGTAACCAATCTGGCAAATTTCAATGTGAAAAAAAACTGAAACGCAAGCCTTATATTTGACTCTGTAACTTTTGAAAACACCATAAAACCTGTACATGAGGGGTACTGTTACACTAGTAAGACTTTGCTGAACACAAATATTAGTGTTTCAAAACAGTAAAATGTATCACAACAATTATATCGTCAGTATAAGTGCCATTTGTGTGTGAAAAATACAAAAAAAGGCACTTTCACTGATGATATTGTCACTGTGATACATTTTACTATTTTGAAACACTAATATTTGTGTTCAGCGAAGTCTTCCGAGTAAAAAAGTACCCCGCATGTACAGGTTTTATTGTGTCTTGGAAAGTTACAGGGTTAAATTTAGTGCTAGCAAATTAAATTTCCTGGACTTTTTGCCTAGGTTGTCAGGCAGGTCCAGCAAATTGTAATTAATAAAATGACCTAATTATGTCAAATTATTACCTAAATATATACATAGAATTATTAAATATATATATATATTTTTTTATTATTATTTTTTTTTATTATTTTTATTTATATATAGGTATATATATATATATATATATATATATAGTGATATATTTTATTTCGTTCTACGTGTATTTTCATATCAATATATATATATATTTATATCAAAATACAGTTAGAATGAAATTACACATATATATTTTTTAATCATTTTTTTTTACGTATTTACATATTTATTTATTTTAGATTATATATAAATATATATTTATAATTATATATATATACATATTTAATCAAGATCATTCTACGTGTATTTTGATATTAATAAATGTATATAATTATATATATATATATTAATAGTAAAATACACTTAGTGTATGTATGTATATATATATATATATATATACTTAGATCATATATATATATATATATATATATATATATGATCTAAGTATATCTAATTTTATTTTAATCTTTTTTTTAAACTTTTATTTTACATTTTACAGGCAGGAGGGAGAGTACCTGTCATTACAGGCACTCCCCCTGCTGGCACTCCTGTGGACGGCTATGCCGTCCATGTGATCCTGAGGTCCTCGCAGGGAGCTCGCGATCCATGGCCCAGGAGGGCCAGAACAGCAGCAGAGGGACTTCCTGGGATGCCAAGTGAGTCCCTCCACGGCGATCACCGGTGTCAGATCACTGGCGTCGAATCACCGGGACCGGGTAAGCACATAGCCCGCCCGCCGTCCTTATGGGTTTAAAGGGGTGGAGAGACATACAACAGACTTATTGCCTTTTTTACAGGTTAAGTGTGTAAGTTTTTAAAAATATCCCTGTCTGTCTCATTAGAGATGTTGCCTTCCTGCTGAAGATAGCAAGGTGAATTGTTAGTGCAAGTCTCACCTAAGAGGTTTTGCCTTGACATGGCAGGTGAACTTACACTTGAATTGCCATTGGAGTGATACTGAAAAAAAAACTCCAGTTATTTAAATGTGGAATTTGGGACAGTGTGCAAGATACTTTTTTTCTGTTTTTTATTGTATGTATTGAGGCTGATAAACTAGAATTACTGGCAACTGATTATGGATTAACATTTTAGGTTAAAAAAAAAACTACTAAATTGGAAGAACACTTCAAATCCATTTTATCCAGATTAGCTATTTTGATCTAAAATTTCAAATAGTTTGATCGATTCCAGACAATTTAGTGAATTACTTTGAAAAGTATTGTGGATAGTCATGTGGTCTTTGATTGTAGTATTTTGGAAATTATTCTATTAAACAATAAGATTAAACAAAAAGTACCTTAAAAATAAAATTTACAACACAAATATTCACTGTTTTTTTTTTTTTAATCCTTTATTTTATTTGTCTGTCTCAATAGATATGTTGCAAATTACACAAATGATTTATAGATTTTTTGAGATAATTCTGAAGGGACAGATTAACTCAGCAACATAAGCAGCTTCATCTCCAAAAAACATCTTGATTCAGCATTTCCAGCATTTCATAATTCTCGCGGTGATGCATGATTATCTGAAACATAAATTAAAAATATATTTAAATAATGCCTTTAATATTAAAATTACGTATCCAGTCGATCTTTAGTTTTCTTAGGAGTAGTAAAATTTTTACATATTTTTGCTATTATTGGAGTTATTATAACTGCTGAATTGTTATGATGCATCATTTTTAATTTCTCCTAAATTGAGTATACACTCTGAGATTTACCAGTACATGCAGCCAGGGCCAGGGTGCTGTCTGCATAGTTTGCCCTTAGTTGGCCAGGCAGCCTGACATGCATTCACACCAGGCTAACCTTCTAATTCCTCAGGCAGATTTTTTTTGGACATGATCTAGTTACGTGATTCGCTTCAGGGGCCCACCCTTTTACCTCACCCACCGAAATCCTGCTTCACCGGAGACTGCTGCTAGGGGATATGGATATACTTGAAAGATGAAAACGAGACATTAGCATAGGGTATGTGTTTTTATAAAGCTGTATTCTGGAGTTTCCCTCCAGCACCACCTCCATCAGATACATGACGATAGGGAGGTATGACTGTTTTAGTGTTTTCTGTCAAAACGATTCTATACAGGCACTCCCCCTGCTGGCACTGCTGTGGACGGCTATGCCGTCCATGTGATCGTGAGGTCCTCACAAGGACCTCGCAATCACATGGCCCAAGAGGGCCGGAACGGCAGCAGAGGGACTCCCTGGGATGCTAGATGAATCCCCCCACCGCGATCGCTGGCGTGGGATCACCGGCGACCGGGTAAGTGCAGAGGACGGCTGGGACGCCCGCCATCCTTAATGGGCTAAAGGGGTGGAGAGACATAAAACAGATTTATTGTCAGCACAAGGCCCAATGGGTTCTTGATACAACCCTGTAAACTTGGCATAAATAATGCGCTTGCTCCACGCTTTCTAAGGACTACCCCTAGCACTCACTGGTCCACTCCTCTCCTTACCTTACTACTAGCGGGCAGAAGTACCTGTTATACAGTCTGGGACAGATATAAGGTGTATGTAGTGAGTGTAGAAGAAAAGGAACATGCCACAGAGTTAGAGAGACTGAAGCAGCAAGAGCATTTGCATAGTGAGCAAAGTCAGCTTTACATAAACTAATTTTATTGTCAGCTAGTCCACACAAGTTTTGTTTCTCTATATCCTCATGTGAAGAGTAGTAAATATATATATATATATATATATATATATATATATATTTATTTATTTATTTATTTATTTTTTTATTTTATTTTTTAAGCAATAGGCCTATTTCATGGGCGTGGGCCTGGAGCTGCAGCTCCATCAGCCCTTATGTTAATCCAGCCCTGCATGCAGCTCTAGTCTAGATCCAAGTATTCATTCTGTTAATTTGCAATGATTTGTAAACTGGTTGGTGTCATCCTAACAACAGGACTTGTCCTGGTCAATGTCCTGAGTTATTTGGTTGGTATGCATTTTAACACAGGGTTATTTCCTAAAGTGAGAATTCAAAATGAATCGAGAGTGAATTGTAAATTTAAGGCAATATATTTTGGTGGGTATTCCTTTCAAGGCTGAATGACCACTGGATAAATACGGAGCTAAAACCTTTAGAAGGTTCCAGAGAGACACTGTGTGGAGCCTACCAAGGTGAACACAACCTGAAAGGGCTACTAATAGGATGCTAATGTGTTTCTCTGGGCAAATTGTTGAATTGTTCAATGTATTTTCACAATGTATATGCACAATATTTATGTTTAATGTATTTTCCAAACTACAATTAAACTATACACTACAACAATTCTACAACTTATCCTAATATTGAGATAGTAGTGTGTAATATTGCATATAGTTACATATTCCTGGAAATATATCCTTGACACGGGAAAATTTATATTTTTCCTCATATGTTGCTTCTAGATTTGTCGTGTTGAATGGAGTCCTTTGATCTAGTGTCTATTTACTAAGATTTTGGCATCACTTCTTGTATGCTACTTCTATGCGTTGTGCCAGCAGAATATATTTAAGCTTATATATTGGAGCATTGTCTTTATGGTGCTATATAGGGTAAGAAATAGCAATAAACCATCCATTTAGCTAGCATAATGTGTACCTTTAATGTACATATTGTGCTACTCAAAAGGATGGTTTCCTGTTATTCCTTATATTTTTTCAATCTTCCCAGGCTTTATTCCTGTACATTTGCATGTCTTAGTAAACATCCGTAAAACAAATCAAAATACTTGTCAAAAGATTCTTACCAGCTAGCACTCAAGCTCTCCAAGGGGTCAGGTCAAGTGGTGGAATCCTGGCACAATTTAAAAAGTCTTGTGGGTACTGGTTCCCCAAGAAGACATTCCGGGGTACCTGGGTAATCCTTGTGTTGTCACAGATAACACGGGCAAAACTTGTTCTTTCTATTGCTCTCCTCTGGGCCTCATTGAATACAGAAGGTCTCTCATAATAAAACCTGTGCAGATTAATTCATATTGTTAATATATCACAGTTTGATTTGTTTTAACACTGCAAACCAATATATATATATATATATCGTATATGTGTGTATGTATGTATGTATATATATATATTAGATATCCTCTTTCTGTAATCAAAGTAGAATTACCGGTCTCCATCACGTGCCCTACGGAGCTGGTTCCCAATCAGACATGTGAGCAGCTCTCCAATCCTTCCATTGCGAACAAGTGGCTCTGCAACTCCTCCAACCCAGATGTCAATATTTTCAGGTGTTCTGTAGAGATTAATGAATTTCCCAGCCAGTTCTCTGTTATTTAGGACATTGGTAAGCTCATTGAGGTTGCTGGGTGCAGACAAACCACAAAATCTCCTCCAAGCATTGTATCCTGTGAAACAGAACAACTATTTCATGAATTCATAATAGAAAAGAAAAATATATTATAATATGTATGTGTGTGTGTGTGTGTATGTATGTGTATATATATTCACACACATATATTATGTTTCTTGGAAAATGGACTCAAAACACCTTTTCAGTACATGTTCTCAGATTTAACGAAAAGCAGCTGATTATGAGATTTTGGGGAGACCTATCAAGGTAAAAATTGTGCTATTCTAAGGCATTTGGTTGTAGTTGGCTACATTAGGGTTATTTTGGTTAAAGTAACACTCCTATGTATCTGTTTTTAAAAGAACACTGCAAACACCATAACCACTAAAGCCCGCTGTAGTGCCTCGGTGTCTCCCACTGTACCATGGAAAACATCTTAGCATGATTTAACAACTTACCTGGACCCCGCTAGCAAATGGATTCTGGATGGCACTATACAACAAAGCAAGCGGATACATGACCATACTCGGTGGTTGAGAGTTATCTGGTGACACGTGCAGCCAGTGATAGTGACTCTGTTTTGCTGTAAGCAGTGACATCCATGTTCTCCTGTTAGCGAAGACTAGATGCAGTGGATGTGGTGTGGATGCCTCGTGGGATCCAGGTAAGTAGTAAAACCAACTAAAAGGGTTTTAACATGGGACAGAACTAGAACATCCCTGATACTGTCTAATGCTGTCTGATTGACAGCTGGGAGAGTGCAACTAAGAACGTTTACATAGGTGAAATCTGCTCTTTTATGAAATAGGATGGAGGAAGCCCAAAGTTAATCTCTTAAGCATTTCAGCAGCTTAAGTATCTTTGGATGCTGGAGTGTTACTTTCATTTACAGCAACAAAACTAATCCTCCTAAGGTACTTTTGTGATTTTGGCAAACATTTGTTGCACAATTATTCACTAACCTCTCTGGAGCTCTCAGTCCTTCTTATCACATACAAACCTTGAGGAACTACGATTTATCATCTGACACCAAAGCGGTTGATAAATTGATGAATATGACAAACTGTGACAAAGCTATGTGTCTAAGCAATAGAAGGCTTTATTTTGGCTTACCTGGTAATCCATGTCCACGGCCTCGTTGCAAGTTGATGGCTGGCAGATCAAGACCAACACGTTTTAACTGCTGGAAGAGACGCTCCCTCAATTCATCAACTACCAGCTGATTTTGACGGTTGAGTTTAGCTCGATTTGCCATAAGACCACGGAGCAGCACATCAATGCCACCTGCAAAAAAAAGAGTTGCTTAGCTATGACTAGTAATCATACTTTTTCACCAAAATATATACATTTTAAGCTTTTGTATTTAGATTATTAGAAAATTGCAAAAACAATCCCTGATATTTTTTTTATATTGTTTTGATAATCTTGTACTTTTTCTTTCATTGAAATCAAACAAAATTTTTGTTTCGCCCAAACTGAATTTCATCCGTTTGTTGATTCATTTTCGAACTAAATGTAGCCATTATATTTGTTTCAGAATTTCATTTGGACTAAGGAAATTCCAATCTATGCCACAGGTGCATCTTGCAGCCGTTTAATAGCTAACTCTCTATGTTGGTACCCTTGTGGGAATGCCATATTTAAGGATACCAAATCATGGAGTTTCTATTTTTAAATATTACAAGGAGGTAGCCACAAGCCAGTAGCTCCCTCCTTGTAATAAACTAGAATGAACGGACAAAAGAACAAATTGCAAAGGCAAAATGTCATCCAACATGCAATTCTGTCTTTGTTTAATTTGTTGTATTTCTTTCAGACGAATGCATAAAGAGCCGAAATTCAGACAAAAACATGTTCATCCGAAAATGAATGTCCAAGTCTATTGAACAATTTGAAGGATTGAAATCACATGAAAAATAATTACCTTGTCTCACCACCCTCCAGCTATTGAAGAAAGTCATATGGAGGGGAGTTGTTGGTTCTGGCATATAAGGGCGATAACCATCATCTAGCCTGTAGATGAGTGGCTGTATCAATGTATGACCCATACGAAAGACAACTGTAAAGATATTGGCCACTCTTGGATCCACAGACTCGTTGTAGTCTCTGTATCTAGGAATAAATCTTTGGAAATTCTCACCCAGTAGCAGAGGGAGCCAATCTTTGTATGTAATTTTCTGCAAATTGAAATAAATATTTTATTAGTCAAGACTTTTCTGAAGATTGATCATTTGCAGAGGTTATAAAGTCACACTGCACCTGTAGGATACCACCAACAATCTTCCGAGCTTCTTGATACAGAGTCTCTCCAGACCAGTTTGGATTCAATCTACGTAATTCTGTTGCTATTCGATTGTGTTCTCTCACAAAAAGAGTGTGAAAAGCAGTGAGACCTGGCTGCTCACTGACACGTGGGTCACCTGCAACCAAAAAAACAATAGACTTTGTAACGGCACAAGTGATCTAAACCTCTTTATGATTTCCTAAATGGGAACTGCTCACACTACACAAATTAAATGTCACATTTAAGAGACTTAACATTTGCCTTCTCTATTTTTCAAACAGTAGGTACCTGCCTGGCATTTTTTTTTCGACTGCTGATATGGGCAAGAAGTGCCTGGTGTGCTAATATCATTAGTTCACTCTTTAATCGTTTGGTGTAGATAAAACTCCTGATTAGTTAATTAAAAATATATAGAACATTATTTTTAGAAACGTTTCTACTTCCAAGCGAATATTTGTGATTTAATAGCTCAGATACCCAAATATCTCTACAAATAAAATATCTAGCTTTTATTTTACCTTATAATATTTTGTATAATTTTTAAAGAAAAACTATGAAAAAACCCTACTATTTTGGATTTTAAGCAATGTACAATACAAAAGTTAACAAATACAAACTCTCGCTAAGGACAACTATAGAACTATGGACAGCATTTTTTTTTACCATAAAAGAGACCATTAGACATGTATTATCAACATATGGGGCACGCAAGTAACACTGCTATAAAAGGTACTATTCAGTATATTTAAAAAAAAAAAATTAAACCTTCAAACTGTATTTCTCTCTTATTTGTGTTTGTGCCACTTATTGGCATTCCTTACTGAATGAAATGAGCACTAGATGTTGCGCACAAGGAGACCCTACATAAACTTTCCAGTATATTGCAAGTACTGAACAGATAACCTTCCATCCTGCAATAAGTGTGTAATTTTTTTTCTATCTTGAGCCGAACAGCTTATCCAACATCTAGGCCTCACCTCCCAAGAAACAAGGAATTCCAGAAGATCTGTTAGTGAGAACACAAAAGTCTTCTTCAATTGTCTCGAAAGGTAAGTATGGCAGCCCATTGTCTGTAAAGTTCTGGTTGATGGCCATCAGGCCCAATTGATTTGTGTTGTTTCGAAGTTTGGAAGCAAGAGCATAGTCACTGCCATACACCTGGCTTCCATCAAGGAAGGAAGTGAGTATATTAATCTGCTCACGTACAGGTGATCCAGGATTGCAGAATGGAGCAGAGCGGAAGAGCGGAATACAATCACTCAGGTTACGAAACCGAGGATCATTTGGTGGAATCTACAGTAGAAATGGATATAAAAATAGAAATGAGAAACAATTAAAAGTGCATTCAGATACTTTGATGTGAGAATGGCTACTTTTAAGAAATATTTGTTTTTAATATGTAAGAGCATATATTTGTAGTTAATATAATTTGTAATTATCAGATATGTATATACACTATGAGGTTTGTTTATTTACAGTAAGTTGTGATAAGTTGACAACTCATAGTTGCTCAATTACAATGAATACACTATATATGTTTTTATTTAAAGATTAGTTATCATCTCTCCAATTTAAACACAACTAAAAGTTGACAATTGATCGTGCTATTCTTTATTTTAAAGGGACACTATAGACAATAGAACAACTATAGCTTAATGTAGTTGTTCTGGTGAGTATAATCATTCCATTCAGGCATTTTCATGCAAACACTGCCTTCTCAGAGAAAAGGCAGTGTTTATATTACCCCTTAGCGACACCTCCAGTGGCCACTCCTCAGATAGGAGGTGCTTCCTGGTGCACTGCTGCACAGTAGGCAGCACTGCCGTTCAGCATCGACATGCTCTGCATGGAGACGCTATATTTTCCTCATAGAGATGCATTAATTCAATACATCTCTACGTGGAGGCGTTGATTTGCCAAAACAGTGTTTGGTCCCGCCCCCATCCAGCCACCTTGCCCTATGGGTAAGCATTGGATTGGCTAAAAATTTAACATTTTGATGATGTCACCAAGGAAGCATATCAGGGATGGGCCAGTGCTGGAAGACCTGTGTCGCTGGAAATGAGGTGAGTTTTAACTCCTTCTAAGGGGACTAAGGGGGGCAAGCCACCTAAATGGTGGTTTTAACTCTATAGGGTCAGGAATGCATGTTTTAAATCCTCTAAATGTACTTTTATTTCATTGATACATGTTTGTTTTTCTCTGAAGAAATGCCAGCATTCATGCTAAAATTCCCAAGTCATCATGGGATGAAGATATTATAGCAATACTGAAGCGCAGCAGAAGTAAGTAACATTTTTACTTCCCTTTATTGAGTACTCATAACAGTAAACACTGAAATAAAATGTTTTGGGATGAAGGAACAAGGAACATTTACATCTAAAGAAGTGTCAGTTCCTCTTCGATTACACATCAGCATACCAAGACTTGAGGTCTTAATTATGATTAAATATTATTAATATAGATCAAAGCATTTTTTCTAAATGAGAAGCATTTTGGCAATACAATACAAACCACAGTTGTATTAGGTGTTTTATTTTCACTTTGTTGGTGAATGCTGTTGGACTGTATACACTTTATTCATATGTTTTTACCTGGTTATATATTGTTTTTTTTTTTTTTTTATTCTGAGCACGTAACCTTTTGGTTATCTGCTCTTGAGAAGCATTCTGCAACTAATACGGTACCTTTAGAATGCATGTTTAGGCAATTTCTGCTACAAATGCTGAAACATATTCATTCTGTGCAAATTTTGCTCACTATTTTGTCAACTGAAATTTAGAGCATAACTGACAAATTGGAAAAATTCAGGTCAGTTATCTTCTGAATTCATCCATTTTGGCCGACAATATAAATTTCACTTTGAATTGCTGACAAAACACTGTTCAAAAGATCCTTGTTAGAAGCCTTTTATAAAATATTCAGGTCGTTCTGTTAGTACTACATGCTGAAGAATCACTATTCTGCAAATATATAAACAGATTTTTATTTTTTTTAAAGATAGTTACCCTCAGAGGGAAGCAGGGGGGTTCACGTGCACAGCTGTGGTCACAGTCAATTCCTTCCAGAAACGTTGTTCTTGCTGGAGTCTCAGGAGAAAGATCAAGGTCGTGATCTGTCCATTGGCCAAATTGCATGAACATGAGGGACCGGCCAGAGTCTAAAGTAATATCCTCAGTTCGGAAACGGACAATTTCATTTGACACTAAGCGTGCCTGATTAAAAAAGTAAGTAGGGTAAATATTCTTTCTTTATAAAATGATTTACTATGATCTATAGGTAAATGTGCAGTAAACATTCATTAACATAATAACCAGTGAATATTTTTCATTCATATTGATTTTATCTTATAGATAGAAATAATAACATGATTATATAGCCAGTAATTAAAATGTAGATATATTCAATAAACAGTGAATTGTGGGCTAGACATAAATAGATATTATGGACGCATATTCTCAATTTGAGTTATATTCTCAATTTTCCCAATTTTGGTCTATAAATCCTAAATCCCACGAAAACACCACATTATTGTTTAATAAGCAAACCATGGATCATACATTTATTTTACACAACCAACATTGGAATACAATTCTGCATACAATATGTGTTATTACATTATATAGGTGATAGGTCCCAGTTTCTGCAGACTCCTACATATCTATAATCTGCATAAAATGTCCCTGAATTGTATGATAATTAGAATTTGTCCCCTTTAGGTGGAGTACATTGTTGCCATGCTTATTGTTTTGCCCCACTACCTACCATGCTTAACCTTTTCAATGTGTGTATACATGATTGCAGCCATTGCTAATGAAATTCATGTTCATAAATTTGGCTTTAAAAAAAAAAAAAAAAATTATAATAATAAATACTACTGTGGGGGTATGGACATTATGAATATAGTAGGATTCTCTTACCAAAGGTAGGGGAAAGCCATTAATGGGACGGTTTTCAGTCCACCCCTTCGGGAGCCCAATGCCATCCTCATATTCAGCACGTAATAAGCGTGTAAATCCTGTATTGGAAGCTCCAAGACTGGGATTCCTCCTATAAAGAGATGAACTTCATTAGTCGAATGAAATGTTTTTTTTAGTTGAGCTGGTGAGGATTAGAAGAGTCTAAGAAAGCTAAGGATACTGACCCACCCCAGCTGATACTGACCAACCCCCAAAAAGTGAAATTTCTAAGTGAATTTCATCTTTAAGGGCAAATAGTTGAAATTGAAAAATTAATTCGGCTTTGCTTCCAGTTTAGGTATTCTGGCCCAAAAGTTTAAATTCACATTGAACTTACTTTGAATTTTCAAGAGAAGCAAGAGAAGCAAGGATAGAGCTGCTCCAAACCCCACACTCCCATCAGATGAGTGCGTCACTATGTGTATCTGTGTGTCAGAGTGTGTGTATTTGTCAATGTGCATATCGTTTGTGTCAGTGTGTTTATCTGTTTGTCAGGGTGTCTATCTGTGTGTCAGGGTGTGTATATGGTCAGTGTATTTATATGTGTTTATCTGTTTGTGTTAATGTGTATGTATATCTATGTAAGTATGTTGCAGTGTATGTGTGCAGGGCCGCAACCGTTAGGCAAACTAGGCATTCACCTAAGGCGCCGTCATGCTGGTGGGGCCCACCGGGATGTTTCCTGGTGGGCTGCCCCTGTCTGGGGTCGCATCACTGGGTGAGCGGCTCTTGAACCCCCACCCCCCCACCCCCCCAGTGCTGGGACAATCCTCCAGGCACCCACAGGGCCACCTCAGGGCGCCCCCGAAGCTGTGCTTCTTCAATATGTCAGAGTAGGCACCTGCTTACCTTGATGGCAGGTGCCTGCTCTGCCGATGAATGACAGAGGAGAGGAGGCAGATGGCAGTGTGGGCGGTGAGGGAGACTGTTCTTTTTGTTTCCCATTCCTCACTTGCGCACCCTCTGTGATGCCTGGAGCCAGAATATGATGTAATTCCGGCCCTGGCACACTAAATAGTGTGCTGGAGGAGTGAGAAGTTGTCCCACACTGGACCCCAAGGAGGTAGGGAGGCTGGATAGGCCTCAAAAAATAAAATTGTGTCAGTGAGTGAGTGTATGTATGTCAGTGAGTGTCTGTGTGTGTGTGAGTGTATGTATGTCAGTGAGTGTCTGTGTGTGTGTGTGTCTGTCAGTGAGTGAGTGTATGTCTGTCAGTGAGTGCCTGTGTGTGTCTGTCAGTGAGTATGTGTGTCAGTGAATGAGTAGGTTTATGTCTGTCTTTATATGTGTCAGTGAGTGAGTGTATGTCTGTCAGTGACTGAGTATGTGTCTGACAGTGAGATTGTATTTTCTTTCATGGGGGGCGGCAAAATGGATCTTTGCCTAGGGCAGCAGAAATCCTTGCACTGGTCCTGTATCTGTGTATTTGCATACATCCTAGCAATTCAACACCAACACAACATGAGAACACATACCTGCAATCAAATACAAATATGACAAATAAGCACACCCCTGCATTTAAGCTCCAAAATTATATACAAACAGACCCCTTCATTCAAACACCAATGCTATACACAAATGTACACTCTCATTTGAAAGCCAGAACTACATACACGCACCAACAATCAAATGCAGACATTACATACAAACACACCTATAATAAATGCTAAATTTGGATATAAACACTACTTCATTCAAACACGAACACTTCACACAAAAGCACATGTGCATTTAAAAGACATCACTACATGCAAACACACTACTGAATTCTAACGCAAACAATACACACAAGTACACCACTGAATTCCAATGGCAACAGTACATACACATACACCCCTACATGCACACATACTCTAAACAAAAACATGCTTACATTAAAATGCACAAACACTACTCACACATACAACCCTGCAAGAATGGGCAAATGGTCGATCCCCAACTGGTATATTATGGGAGCTCTACCTTTTGGCTACTCCTTTTTTTTTTTTTTTTTTATAAGTAACATGTACAAGATATGGAAATAGTGTATTTTATCTTACATCAGCTCTAGTTTTTCATATTCCTGATTAACATGTCCTGCAGCTGACACTCTATCGGATTACCATTCTGTCCTTCTCCTCTTTTCCATACTGCTATTTTTTTCATAGTACTTTCACCAACTGGAAAGCTTGATGATATAGATTCTCAAACTACAGATTTGATCTAGGATTTTGAGATCAATTGCTTGAATCTGCCAATGTATTGATTAAGATTGTAGAAATGCCTCTCAATGCCTGTCACTCAAAGTTTGACCTCTGCCCATGTAGCTGTCAGTACAGAAAAAGTAATAGCTCACCGGTTATTACACTCTCCAGTTATGGTTCGGTAAGGACTATCCTGGCAAACCTTGGGAAGATGTTGGCTGGCACAACCTGACATCTTAAAAATATCATCCATCTGGTTCTTGGTCAGCAAATCTGAAAATTAATTTACATGATTCATTATTCTGGAGTCTTTGCTGAAACTTTACTATAGCACTTTAAGCATACTTGGTAGCATTTCTTTACCATTGGTTACATTCCTATACAATTCTGTAGTGATTATGATTTCTGGGGTGCTCCTTTAAGTTGTGGAAAGTTTTTTGGACTTAAGGGGAATTCTCACTTCTCTGGAATTTAAACCACACAGTAGTATATTGAAAGAAACTATAGTTTTCTTTTCCCATAGGATACTCAGTTTTCTTTTAAATTTATATAAAAAAAAACACTTTTGAGTCAGGAACACAAACATTATACCCCCCACCCCCCCACGACAAGGTATAATCTTACTTTTGTTCAAGTGTGCAGCTGCTGACTCTGCCCCTGATCTGTCTGCTTGGCAGACATCATCAGAAGTGTTGTTCTGAGCCAATCACAATGCTTTCCCATAGGATTGGCTGTGACTGTTAAGGGGCAGAGCTAACCACAGCCCTGACCAATCAGCATCTTCTCATAAAAATGAATTGAATCAATGCATTTCTATGAGAAAAGTTCAGTGTCTCTATGCAGAGGGTGGAGACACTGAATAGCAGTGCTGCTCACTATGCAGCACTGCCTCAGGGAGCACCTCTAGCAGCCTTCTGAGGAGTGGCCAGTGGAGTTATCCCTAGGCTGTAATATAAACACCCCATTTTCTCTGAAAAGACAGTGTTTACTTCAAAAAGCCTGAAGGGAATGATTATACTCACCAAAACAAATACAATAAGCTGTAGTTGTTCTGGTGACTGTAGTGTCCCTTTAATGATTTAGAAAATCACATTATCCTGGTCAGACAAGGCAAAGCCTTGCAAATGAAGAGTAGAAATAAAAACATGGTTTAATTTCTCATATTCCTTGTATGTTTTACCTATTCGACTGCCAGGTGCAAGCGACACAGTTTATAACAATGACTGACAGGGAAATAAGATGGAGGCGTCCAGTTGCAGGCTAAAGAAGTGTGGAATTCTACATTTAATTTCAATTGCATTGTTTGAACTTTCAAAAAAAATATTTTTAGATATAGAGTAAGTATGTAACTTTAAAAATCTTGGGAAGTGACAATTCCCATTTAACTGTAACTAAATCAATTTAATTTTTTTTTTATGCCACATAGGACAGCATGTGGTCACAGAAACCAAGAGACTCAATATATGCGGATGTATGGGTGCCCTGAGTTAGGATATGAGTACCCACTTGGTATTCAGAACTCCAGGAATTCAATAGCAGGCTACAAGTTCTTCTCATGTGTGAGCAGTATCTTGCAGATTGTAGTTGTAGTGTTTAAAAGACTTGTGTAGTACCTGAGATATTGAAAGGTCTCTGGTGAAAATGCTTCATTTTCTCTGTCAGGAGCTGGAGGGTGGTGCCCATGTAATCAGCAGCTCGAATGGCAGTCCTACTTCCTGCCACAGGCTGCTTGAAATACGCCATGATATCTCTGGCACTCACATCCTTCTGCCTCAGGCGTGTCTTTAAACTGTGGAAGGAATGAGATAGAGGATTCTTTTTGGGATAAAAAAAATTACATCCAGATGACAATTATTTTGATAATAGCAATGAAGGCCTAGTATGAACTAAAAGAAAGAGTTTTAGATTTAATTTTAGTTTAGTTTTTGATTATCTCTTATCTTAAAAGGATGGACAATTTCCAAAGAAATAATTTGTAAAAAATATTGGTGTAGGTCAGGGGCAAACCTGAGAGAAAAATGCATTAAATTTACTACTGTAAAAACCGAGAAACCCTAACTCCAAACTGATCCAAATTAAATGGTTAGTGTGTATAGATCTTTCCCTTGCAGCTTAACTGCTCATTACTCAATTCTCTACCAATTAGGAGTTAAATCACCTTGTATATGCAGCCCTGACTCAGACAGCATACCAACACACACCCTAAAAAATATCTACATCAGAATATTTTAGTTTTCCTTATAACACTGTGTGTTTAATTTTGAATATCTTATCTCTTGCTATGTTAATTACTTTCTAGAGCCTGCAGCAGGCAAGAGTGTGTGATAGTGACGTTCAAGTAAACGAGCAGGAAATAAGAATTCTAAAGTAAACATACTGCGCTGTTAAATGTTTTTGGGGGGTATGTTATGTGAGGCACAGTAGATGTGTGGTTATTGCTGCATAAACAAAGTGATTTTACTCTGAAACAGAAGGGAATTGAGCAGTGAGACTGCAGTAGCATGATGTATACACCAAAACCACATCATTAAGCTAACATTAAAAACCCCAAATCTACCTGTAAAATAACACATTCATTGGACAATTTGTTGCAGAATTCTTCACATTTTCTAATTATTTTGCAAACACTAGATTACTCTGAATTTTTTTTTTCAAATATCTAGGAACGCGTTTACAGCTGGATTCAATAGTGTTATTTCAGATTAAATTCATGCATTCCATTTTGCAGTTTGGAGTCACTTTCACAAATGTATTCCCTTAGTCAATTTGTATGTATATGTCCTTTATGAATACAGTGGTAAGAAGCAGGTTTTTTTTTAATTAAAAGGAATGCAACAATGTGCAATTCACAATGTATTTCGTATTTAGTAAAGTCATCTTACGCAATGCGGGTGTTTTTATAAGCTGTATCCACCAGCTGTTTTGCTTCATTCATACAGTTTAGAATTATATCATTGTCCAGTTCCTCAATTCCATCTGCAAAATATTAGATACATTAGTTCAAGCAGTTAAACAACAAAAAAACACTACAACAGAGAGAAAAAACAATCAAGAAATAAAAAAAAGGGTTTTAAAACAGAAAAAATAATGAATGTAGCGAAAGCTTACAGAGTAAGAACCAGACTGGAACATAATGTTCTATTTAGAACAGTCATATTTATATACCTGTATAGAGGCCATGGTCAACAAATTCACGTTAGCCTTTCTTTGTCATAGTTAAAGTGTATGTGTCACTTTTCTGTATTTCAGAAATATATCTTCTTTATGAAATACTGATTAAGACTGCATTGGAATTTCACGGAAATTCCGACGCAATCCAAAGACATCATGAGACAAGGTATGTACTTATGATAAAGCCTGAGGTTGACAAAAGGAGGAGCTCCTCTGACAATTGTTGTCCTAAACCAGCAGCCATCAAAAATGACAGTGCATGCATAATTGTTCCATAGTTTATTTAGAAGATCCCATCTTCGTTTCCTAAAAAAAAAAAGGTTACTTACCTCTAATGTAGCAGTAAAACAGTCTCCTCTGCTCTGGCCCCCAGGGAATTCTTACTAAAGAGGATCTTTCAGGACATTCCAATGCTTCTCACACGCTAACATTTGGTCATATAGCGCATGGCAAGCAATTGTCACACTGTGCCAATAGAATGCTTCTCACAGAGAAGCAGTGAATCCATTGTTTCTCTATGAGAAGCCCTCACACTTTGAGCAGGCTTTTAAAGCAAGGGAGGAAGGGCAACCTCCCATGTGTCTGATTAACAGCTGGGATGTTGCAATCTAGGACCTGGGAAGCAAGTGCACATTTCTCTTTTATTTTTTAAAATTGGACAACACTCTGTAACCCCTAAAGCACTTCATCAATCTGAAGCACTTTAGAAGTTTGGAGCATTCTTTTAAGTCAATCTATGTTCATGGCTTGATTTCTAGAAAATGATGAATATTCGTGTTATCAAGTAAAAATTAAATTAATACAAAGCTGGTGAGATAGTTCAGTGGGCTAATGCATCTTCAGTAGAATCTGTTCAACCCTTGGGTCGCAGGTTAAAATCTTGGCAGGGTTGACTCAGCCTTTCATCCTTCCAAGGTAGATACAATGAGTACAGTTAAATTGGGTAATAGTAACATCCCCTGAATTTTGGGCTAAGGTACCCAATGTAACTGTACTCATTTCAGCCCTTCATCCTTCCAAGGTAGATAAAATGAGTACAGTTAAATTGGGTAATAGTAACATCCCCTGAATGTTGGGCTAAGGTAACATCCCCAGGATGTACTTGAAAACCAGAGTGATCTGAATGTACATTTCCTGTGCTATTATTATGTAAAAAATGTAGCCCAAATAAGCTAAATTAGAACCTAGATGACTTTGGAGATTTTTTTTCCAATTTTGCTATTTTCTATAAAATGTTAAATTCATGTAGAATTCCATACAACTTGCAGGTTAGTAAATAGCCACATTAGCATTACCACAAAAATAGTTCTTTATTAGCAGAAGTGGTGAAGTCTGCTGGCATATTTTACTAGTCATTACTACTCAAGCAAACAATTGATCCATACTACACCCAAAACAGACACTGTTTTCACTCCAGGAAGTCTATAGTAAGTTTCTTCTTATTAAACTACTATTTCATGTGTTTATAATATCTGTCTAAGCAAATAACCATGATGGTTGCATGGTTAATATATGCATATATCTTTAACCTGTGGTAAAAACTAAGGTCTCCTTTATTTATTTTTTTATCTTTTATTAAAGTCTCCAGCATTCCTTAATTTCTTGCAATTTTGGACGTTTTACTTTACATATTGTTCTTGATAGAACATAGCCCACTTAAAAAAATGTCTGCAACTTGTCTGTTCTGGCCTTATCTATATGTTTTATGTGTTTGTTTTTATTTTATGAAAGCAAAACAAGAAATTGTACAAATATGTGTGGATATAAACAAACAAGAATATTTGAAGAAAGTAAATGAAACTTATAATAGAGATAAAATTTAAAAGAACTGTAATTCTGTAATATAATCATCATGTGCACATTTTTAGTTTAATACTTCACAGTTTTGGAGACTTGGTGTCAATAAAACATTTTCGACCAATACCATAGTGCCTGATTTGGTTGGAATTTGGTTATTTTCACTAAATGAACACATCTCATTTTGAACCATCCTTTGTCTGCTTTAAAGTCAAATCCAATATAAAAAAGAGTTTGTGCACTAAATTTTGAAATGCAGCAAATTTAAGATCGAATTGCAAAAGTAAGGCTGAAGAACTTTAAATCTTCTACATATAAATTCTCCAAATCTGCTATTTTAACTTGGTTTTTGCAATTCACATTGCATTTCACATTACAGTTCGAAGCTTAGTCAATAAACCTGAAAATGTCGGATTTACATTTACTTAGTGATTTATCAAACACCAAATCTCAAACACATAAACAAAACCAGTGGAAGGCACTTTTGCAAATAAATTCAGCATGGGAATCATAAGAAATTAGCAGGAGTGAGATGATTGAAATACTATTTAATAACATAAAGTTATTTTAATAAATAATATAAATAATTAGTAATAATTTATTAACTTCAAAATATAATTTAAGACTTGTATTGAAACCCTCTGTAGAGTTAAACCTTTTTAACAAGAAGGTAGCTGTAAAAATGGCTCTAATCAAGAGCATCTTTTAGAACTGGTAGCTGTCCAATCAAATTGAGGAAATTCAGTTAAACTTAATTTGAATGCAGACAGGTGTGAATTCTATCTAATTATCACTGTTCTTTCCCATCATCCATAGTTACAGATTTCAGCCATTAAGATTCAGAAAGTCTTAAATCTGTCCTACATGTAACTTAATTCAGAGGCTGTATTGCAATTTCCAAATCTTCTGAGCAATGTACAGGTTTTGTAGTCTGATTGCTTGCAGATGGAAAAACAATCATTTTTTCCTAAACCGGCCTTGGGCCATTTGCACGTTAGTAGAGTGCGAATTGTTGCAAACTCCTATTTTAGACCAAAACAGCCAGACTCAAAATAGCTGACGGAGAATTTTATCATTTCTGCTAATTAAGCATAAAATTAGTAATTCACTTTAAATTCCTAGAAATTCACACTTTAGTGAATAACCATGTAATCCATCGCATTGTAACGCAAAGATATAAAATGGTGCACATGCTAATTGCACTGATGACATTTAGTTAATGATGCTTAATGTGTCCCATCATCTGTTACACTGTACATGCATTTGGAAAATACATCAAGTGCACCATAGTCCAACAGCAATGAGGGTCAAAGGAACTGTGCTAATCAAATGCTGGAAAGTAGTGCAAAATAGTGATACTGAAGCTATTATCTTACAGCAGTAAATAGCATATTATCCATCATATAAAGAGAGAGAAAAAAGAAATACCGTAGAATGTAGATGATGTTTTCTCAATGCTTCCAAGGATCAACAGCAGGATCCCAAAACCAATGTGCAGACAAGCCATTCTGTACAGAATCTTTAAGGAAAAAATATTTTACTCATACTCATATTTTGATCATGAAATGCTTGTTCTATAAGTAGACTCATCACCACTTACCTGCCCGATGCTCACTGAAAATAACCAAGCTTCAGTTCAACTTTATATGGTTGAGTGGGATGAACCTGTGGTGGGAGGATCTTGTGATCCAGACAAAACCACGAGGATGGCTTCATGATTGTGAAGAAGATGTGAACACTAAGACTTTGAGGAAATACCTTCTACCTCCCAACATTAAACATTGGCCAACTAGAAATTCTTTGTGGATAGGGGGTTGTATTATTTCAGAACGTTTTCGGTTTGTAACTGATAAAGAAATTCAGAAAACAAATATTTTATAACTGATGAAGAAATTTATACTGCAAAGTATTCTGTGCAAATACAAATATTTTTTTTCCAAAGACACTTTATTGTTTGTATTTTAATGTTAGTACACTACCAGGTGCAATAACCTAAGGGACAGTCCCAGTTTTTGATGTGTGTCCTGCCATCTTAACTTTAATCTCCAAAGTCCCAAATCACAATCAAAACCACAAGTACGGTATATTATCAACTGGAACTGATTCATTCTTTTTTCGAATTATAATGATACTGCACCAGAGAGTACGGTCAAAATAGATTTAAAGTAATAATACAAAACAAAAAGGTGCTTGTAATTAAAGGTCCTGTGTTTGCTGTAAACCCTGCAGCTTTGCAGATTTTTCTGGCCGCATCTGCAGTGAACTTTTTATAACAGCGCTGAACTTATACACTGAAGTCCCAGCACATTGTACTGTATTTCTATTGTAGAATGTTGACAACTGAACTACAGATTCCACAAACTCCTGCGGTACTGTGCAGTCTCTCGTGACAGTGGCAGTAGGAGAACATCACCTCACTCTCGCGAAACCAGGCCGGTACAACGGAACAGGTCCGCCAGTTACAGACCTCCCTCACGGCCATGCAGACAAGGCTGGATATGATGGATGATACACGCCTTATATTTACTATGTTCCTATCTTATGTACCACTAATTGCCCATATTAGATCTGAAGCGGATCCTCAATACTCTCCTACACATGCTCCCCCCCCCCCAAAGATGCCCAGGGGTTATTGGGCACAGCTACCATCCTGGCTTACCACAGTATTGCCATAAACTACTTTACTAATTTACTTACACAGGCTTATATCTCATATCCTTCTAATTGGTGGCACTACACAGTACCCTCCACCTACAACTAAGTAGGAGACGCTTGGCGGCTCTCACCACAGTATAATGGCTTTCCAGGGCCTCCATACCTCGTTACCCCACACCTATTCTGGCCATCAGCTGACACCAAAATGGGCACCTGTA
This sequence comes from Pelobates fuscus, assembly GCF_036172605.1. Classification (NCBI taxonomy): domain Eukaryota; kingdom Metazoa; phylum Chordata; class Amphibia; order Anura; family Pelobatidae; genus Pelobates; species Pelobates fuscus. Next base: position 71,058,461 of record NC_086317.1, on the reverse strand, counting down.
GAATTCTACAAGAAACCCCATTAGCCCCTACTGCCTACTCTCAGCTCGTTATACCTCGACTTTCCATGTTATACTTTTATTTATATTATACTATACCATACTATTAGTCCTAATATTTACAATGACTCTGATGTATACAATGCTGTTTCAGCTTTATTATTTGCATGTATCTACATGTTACTCTCCATGTAGTCTACAGTTATATATAAAATGTGCTACTTTGTCACTATGCTAAAAAAAAAAAAAAGCTGAGAGCTGTCAGCCACAGGGTTTGCATGTCCGACCCCCCACGATGGGGGGTTAACTCAATACAATCTTTTTAACAAACCAGAAGAAAAAAAAATCAAATGTTGTGTGCTTACCTACCTGGGCTGTCAGTCAGTTATACACTACGGTTCGGAAAAATCACCAGGTCCTTCAAAAAATTAAATCTTGAATCCTTTCTTAATGACATCAAGAACCTCCCATAGCACAGGTTAAACATTATCCCAGATCTAGACTGTGCTGTTGAATTCTTTCAGTCTAAACTCCTAGAAATTTGGAATTTGCATGCCCCGCTGCGTAAGGTGAGAGTAAAAGGAGCACATATGAACTGGATCACAGCTGACCTCATCCAAATGTACCAGTATCGGCATTCTTTGTGGTCCAAGTTCAAGCGTACTGGCTCTATGAATGATCACTGTGCATATAGACAATGGCGAAATATATGCACAAAACAAAGAAAATTGGCCAAGGCCTAATATTTCTGTGAAAATCTGAACAATAACATCTCAAACCCTAGAAACTTTTGGAAAGTCATAAATAAATTACAAACTCCCCCAATCCACTCCCAACCCTCCACTGTCAAAGTGGATAACCAAACCTTGCAACTTATTTAGATGTAGCAAATGCCTTTAACAATTATTTTGTCACTGCCCTGATTGCCAAGCTAATAAATGGCACGCATCCTGAAACTACAAATGTGGATCAGGCCCAACTAAATTTGCAAAAGCCCAATATAGACAAGTTTAATTTTAGACCTATACCTATTAGTGTTATTAAAAAACACCTTAATAATCTAAAAATGAAAAACCAGTCCGGACCTGACCAAATCCCAGCAATAATGTTGACGCTCAGTGCGCCGGCAATTGCTAAACCCGTCGCAACCCTAATTAACGAATCCTTGGTGTCTGGATACATGCCCAAACATTGGAAGACTGCGAGAGTAGTGCCTATCCATAAAAGTACTACTTTGGTTTCTAACTATCGCCCTATATCATTGCTCCCGGTATTGTCAAAAATCTTAGAAAAATGTGTCCATACGCAACTATGTGAGTATTACCAACAATCAAATTATCTGACCCCTGATCAATCGGGCTTTCACCAGAATCACTCCACAACAACTGCCCTCTTAAAAGTTTGGAATGACATCCAAACTGGCATGGAACAAGAAGCCCTAACTGGAACTATTTTCCTTGATTTTGCCAAGGCCTTTGACACGGTAGACCACGACATTCTATTGCACAAACAAAAAAACTCAGGTATTGGTGATTGTTCGTTAACCTGGTTTCGATCATATGAATCGGATCGCTCACAATATGTGTCCATTTCTGACAGCGACTCCCTCCCTCTCCCAGTCACGTTTGGTGTTCCCCAAGGTACCATTCTCGGCCCCCTATTATTTACATTATTTATAAATGATCTGCCTAATATCTGCAAATCCTCAAATGTGATCTATGTGAGCAAATCCGAGCTACCGCAGCTTGAGGCTGTGCTCCAAGACCAGTTTACAGAGGTAGAAAAGTGGATCGCAAAAAACAAACTCATCCTAAACACTGACAAAACTGTCACAATGATCTTTGGAACAGTACCTAAATTACACAAATTACACAATTTCCACCTATCCATCAAAACAAATTCAAATGGCACACTCACCGCAAGTCCACTCTTTCATATACTTGGTTATGATGTTAGACCCCAATCTATCTTTTGGCCTCCACATAGAAAAACTTGCATCTAAACTTTATCCAAAATTAGGTGCCATGTACAGAAAAAAATCCTTCCTAAGCCCTACAGAAAAGGAACAGATTGTACAGCAAATGCTGATGCCAATCATTGATTATGGGGATGTAGTATATGCATCTGCACCGCAATCCCACATTAATTAACTCAATACATTGTATAACTCGTTCTGCCGATTTGTGCTAAAATGTAATTGCAGGACCCACCATTGTGACATGCTAAAATAACTAAACTGGCTGTTGCTGGAATCCAGACGCACCCTTCATCTTTCCAGCCTTGTGTTTAAGAGCTTTTCTGGGACGCTCCCACCCTACCTGAGCAGAATGCTCTCCTGAGCTTTCCCCTCCTCCTATAACCTCCGATCCAGTACCAACACTTTTTTTAGTCTACCTCAATACAAAAAGAAAGCAGCCCGATCCTCCTTCTCCTACAGAGCGCCGCAATGGTGGAACAACCTCCCGCACACTTTAAAATCTTCCCCAAGCCTAGAGCCCTTTAAGAGATCCCTCTCTACAAACCTCAAAACAGAATGCATATGTCATGGTTGATTATATATTTCCTACTTGCTGCTATGTTATGTTTTGTATATATTGTGTATTAATATTGTTTTTGTATTTTATTGTACCCTAATGTAACAATGCAATAATTTGTGGACCCAGGACATACTTGAAAACGGGAAATCCCAATGTATCTTTCCTGGTAAAATATTTTATAAATAAATAATAATAAATAATTATCAGTTTTCCACAGGTTTTGACTCTACTGTCAGCACTAACAACATACAAAACACAAGCACAGTATCAAAGCTCCTACTTTGCTCTTTACCATTCTTTTTTTTGTTTATTGTTTAATGTTTATTGATGTTATTACCACATTTTTTCATAAAAAACATAACAATTGAATTTTGAAACAATAAAACATTTTAAACAGAAAGAGGTTCCATCTTACCTATCAAACAAAACAATAAAAAGTCAAATGATTACACAATTTTTACACAATTGAAATATAATACAGAGCATAACGATTTGTATGCAAAAATAAATACAACAGTTACTGCATGTGAAAGCACAGAGTGTGTGTTAAAGCATTTATATGCCTTTTTTTCTATTTTAACTCCCTGATTAAGAGAAAAAAATAAACCACCTCTGGTTTTTGATCTTGCCTTTCCTAGGCGCAGATTATGTTCCAAGAAACTGAGAGCAAGAAGTCGGTTCCACTGCTAGATTAAAATGCCTATCAGTCTCTGTGTGATTCAAGCTGAGGCTGGTGGGTGTTAAAATATATACCTGATGTAAAGAGGCATTGAGGCAACCAATTGCTAACCAGCGTGGCTAGCAGGTGGCTGAGCTTGATAGGAATTTTAGTCCACAATCATTTTATATAGAAAGTCCTAATTTTAATGGTCATATGAAAATGAATACCTAATGACGTTTGAAACATTACAGCGCTCAGGTTTGATGATTTTTTTTAAGTAAAACTCCCCAAACCTCAATCAACCCACACGCCTTTGGTAAGCTTTAAACTATAGATTTATCCTCATTGCTTCTCTAAAACTCTTAAAGTCTTCCCTGAGCCACGCACTCGCCTATAAAGGGCAACGCTCACTGGGTCTCTGCCAATGTAAGTAATGATGCACAAGCCTACTTAGTTCAGTGGAAAAATTGGAACCATGGGTACCAAGGGGGACCCATGTAAGTTGTAAAACTGTTCTTAAATGGATTGACTTATTGCTCCAAGAGGGTGTCAATGCACTACTGGTCTATTAATCCCTAAAGCAAGCTGTAGTGGTTCTGGTTCTTGGAATGTTTCTTTAAGGTACAGTTAGCAAGCATGGCCAAGAAGAGGATGTTGGTTAGAATATGTTAGTAAATCTCTATCCATCTGCATTGCAATTAGGAAACTGTTGAAACATGCAACCAATATTAAAAACCTGAGAATTTCAAAATACCAACAGAGAATTTCCAAAGCTAACGAGTCTGCTAGATTAGAGGAAATGTCTGCAAATGCTAGAGAATTAACATGGATTTGTAATCTTATTTAGTTAATTCTGTTTCTATACACTTGCTCCTGCATGGCCGATATTACAATCTGAACAAGTCTTCCAAAAGAGCTGTATTGTTAACCTTGTTTTTGAAGTATCCAAATAACACAAAAGCTTGCTGATCCATTTTTTTATTTTAAAAATATTCACTACCCCCACCAGGCTCGTGCGGTACAAGGTTGTGCAGAAGGTGCAGACTTAGGGAGGGATGCAGGAAAGCAAAATTATTGCCAGTCTATAGCCAGTCATGAAACAGGGTTATTCACAAAATCTGGGGGAAACTACAGGTTTCTACAAAAGGTGTTCAGAAAAGCAATAATATCTGCATCCGAACCAAATTTTTTAATTTTTTTAATTTTTTTAAACCTTGGTTGTGCAAGGGTTAATTATGTGGTGGCTGGCCAGTTCTTGATAGCCAGCCAAAGACCTTCCACTACAACCACTCCCCACGCTCCTACATCACACTGACACAGATTTCCTTATTTTTTGTGTTTATCAGTTCCCAGAAAGGAGCAATCACAGGGCATGTCCACCATATGCGGAGAGTTGTGCCAATTTCTAGACCGCAGGGCCGGCATTCTGCCAGGATCGCTGCATCCAATGCAGTGTAGTATGTCGGGGGTTCTGTACCAGTGAGTCAATAATTTATATATTATTTCCTGATATTTGGAGCTGATGGAGCTTTTGTGTGTCAGCGTAAATATCTTGTCCCAATCCTGGTCCGTTAGGGTGACCCCAATCGCTGTCTCCCATCTAGAGGTATATCCCAAAGGCAGATTGTACACTCCCATTAGCAACATAGAATAGGGCGCTGAAATCCCGCTGTGAATGTGCTTCCTGGTGGAGCACAAAGACTCGAAGTGCGTGGGCGTTCTGTGGAACTGTGCACTACTCTTCTTGGACATGAAATAAGTACGAATTTGATGGTGATAGAAGCTATCCAGACCAGTCGGCTGTCTGTCAGATATCAGGTCCGTCAGGGTTTTGAGCTGGGAGCCCGGGCTCCACAGGCTCGCGTAAACCCAATCAGGGGCATAAAAGGGCATGAGGTACGAGGCCCCTAGGCACCCCGCTAAGTCTGGGTGGTTCGTTATGGGGGTCAGTGGTCCAAGGTTCATTGTTAATTGTTGCGAGTGTTGCAGGGAACACCATACTTTCAGGGTGCCGTCTATCAAAGGATTGTCCGTGTGCAGCATTTGGAATGTTGTGCTACCAAGCCATAGTTGGGCTGGGATCTTCCCCCGTGATTGGTGAATTTCTACCCATTTCAGGAAGACAGCCACTAGAGGCAGGATTAGCCCTGCAATGTAAACATAGCAGTTTCTCTGAATTGAGCTGAAGTGGTCTGTGTGACTATAGTGGTCCTTTAACTCCCAGGTTTGTTTATGACCAAGACATTGCCAGAGCCCATCCCATGTAATAAGTAGCAATTCAGTTGTGCATAATGCTATCATTTTGGGGCATTATTGTCTGGCAACGATAATAGATATTTCATAGAGTTAGGGCAGGTAGACATAACCCTTCTTCCTCTAGAGGTTTGTATAGAACTTTTGTAGCTACCCATATTTTGCGATTGTCCTGTATGAAACAAGTGAATGTTTTTGGGAGTTTGTCTATGCAGGATTTGGAGATATATATTCGTAATGTCTGCAAGAAATTTTGAAACATAATAAGACATTTTTACGACTTCCAGTATACCCAGCCATGATAAAAATGTATTTTCCCACGGTTTGAGGGTGTCTGGTAGACACCGAACGGCGAACGCGAATTTCCGCAAATGTTCGCGAACGGGCGAACCGGGCGAACCGCCATAGACTTCAATAGGCAGGCGAATTTTAAAACCCACAGGGACTCTTTCTGGCCACAATAGTGATGGAAAAGTTGTTTCAATGGGACTAACACCTGGACTGTGGCATGCCGGAGGGGGATCCATGGCACAACTCCCATGGAAAATTACATAGTTGATGCAGAGTCTGGTTTTAATCCATAAAGGGCATAAATCACCTAACATTCCTAAATTGTTTGGAATAACGTGCTTTAAAACATCAGGTATGATGTTGTATCGATCAGGTAGTGGAAGGGTTACGCCCGCTTCACAGTGACAGTTCAAACTCCCCGTTTAACGCACCGCAAACAACCGCAAACAGTCCGTTTGCACAACCGCAAACTCCCCATTTGCACAAGGTTGGATACCAAGCTAGCCATGTCCCGTTCCTTGTCCTCACTGATGTCATTGAAGGTCTCTTCCTCCACCCAGCCACGTACAGGGGTGGACTGACCACTCGGGCACATCGGTCATGGATCGAGGGCCCGAGGCAGCCAGGGGCCCAGCAGCACAGCCATGCTCCAGCTGGAGAGATCAGAGATCTCTCCAACTGGAATGGCAAAAAAAAATAAAAAATAATTTCCTTTAATAGGTTGCCCCCCCCCCCCCCCCTTACCCTCACATGAGACCTGGCAGCTTCACCAGCTCTCTGTCATGTCTCCTTCTCCCTGTTCCGTGTGGCTCTGTGTGATGAGGAGAGGCGGGGCCAGGAAGTGACTTCACTTCCTGTACTCTCCTCTCACACAGAGCCTGATCAGCAGGGGAAGGAGCAGCAGCCAGGGAGACCAGAGGGAGCAGAGAGACAGGTAGGAACTACTCACCCCCCTCCCTCCCTCTGTCACTGTCACCCCCCTCCCTCACTGTGTGACTGTCACCACCCTCCCTCTCTCTGTCACTGTTACCCCCCTCCCTCTGTCACCCCTCTCTCTGTCACCCCCCTCCCTCACTGTGTGACTGTCACCACCCTCCCTCACTCTGTCACTGTCACCCCCCTCTCTCTGTCACCCCTCTCTCTGTCACTGTCACCACCCTCCCTCACTGTGTCACTGTCACCACCCTCCCTCTCTCTGTCACTGTCACCCCCTTCCCTCTGTCACCCCTCTCTCTGTCACTGTCACCCCCCTCCCTCACTGTGTCACTGTCACCACCCTCCCTCTCTCTGTCACTTTTACCCCCCTCCCTCTGTCACCCCTCTCTCTGTCACTGTCACCCCCCTCCCTCTGTCACCCCTCTCTCTGTCACTGTCACCCCCCTCCCTCACTGTGTCACTGTCACCACCCTCCCTCTCTCTGTCACTTTTACCCCCCTCCCTCTGTCACCCCTCTCTCTGTCACTGCCCCCCCTCCCTCTGTCACTGTCACCACCATCCCTCTCTATGTCACTGTCACCCCCCTCCCTCTGTCACTGTCACCCCCTCCCTCTGTCACCCCCCTCCCTCTGTCACTGTCACCCCCCTCCCTCTGTCACTGTCACCACCCTCCCTCTGTCACTGTCACCACCCTCCCTCTGTCACTGTCACCCTCCTCCCTCTGTCACCCCTCCCTCTGTCACTGTCACCCCCCTCCCTCTGTCACTGTCACCCCCCACTCTCTGTCACTGTCACCACCCTCCCTCTGTCACTGTCACCCCCTCCCTCTGTCACTGTCACCCCCCTCCCTCTGTCACTGTCACCCCCTCCCTCTGTCACTGTCACCCCCCTCCCTCTGTCACTGTCACCCCCTCCCTCTGTCACTGTCACCCTCCTCCCTCTGAAACCCCTCCATCTGTCACTGTCACCCCCCTCCCTCTGTCACTGTCACCCCCCTCTCTCTGTCACTGTCACCACCCTCCCTCTGTCACTGTCACCACCCTCACTCTGTCACTGTCACCCCCTCCCTCTGTCACTGTCACCTCCCTCCCACTGTCACCCCCCTCCCTCTGTCACTGTCACCACCCTCTCTCTGTCACTGTCACCTCCCTCCCTCTGTCACTGTCATCCCCCTCCCTCTGTCACTGTAACCACCCTCCCTCTGTCACTGTCACCCCCCTCCCGCTGTCACTGTCACCCCCTCCCTCTGTCACTGTCACCCCTTCCCTCTGTCACTGTCACCACCCTCTCTTTGTCACTGTCACCCCCTCCCTCTGTCACTAGTCACCCCCTCCCTCTGTCACTAGTCCCCCCTCCCTCTGTCAATGTGTCACCCCCTGTCACTGTCACCCCCCTCCCTCTGTCAATGTGTCTGTCACCCCCTCCCTCTGCCACTAGTCACCCCCTCCCTCTGCCACTAGTCACCCCCTCCCTCTGTCACTGTCACCCCCTCTCTCTGTCACTGTCATCCCTCCCTCCCTCTGTCACTAGTCACCCCCCACTCTGTCACTACTGACCCCCGTTCTCTGTCACTAGTCACCCCCTCCCTCTGTCACTAGTCACCCCTCCCTCCCTCTGTCACTGTGTCACCCCCTCCCTCTGTCACTAGTCACCCCCTCCCTCTGTCACTGTCACCACCCTCTCTTTGTCATTGTCACCCCCTCCCTCTATCACTAGTCACCCTTTCCCTCTGTCAATGTGTCACCCCCTCCCTCTGTCACCCCCCTCCCTCTGTCAATGTGTCTGTCACCCCCTCCCTCTGCCACTAGTCACCCCCTCCCTCTGCCACTAGTCACCCCCTCCCTCTGTCAATGTGTCACCCCCTCCATCTGTCAATGTGTCACCCCCTCCCTCTGTCACTGTCACCCCCTCCCTCTGTCACTAGTCAACCCCTCTATCTGTCACTGTCACCCCTCCCTCCCTCTATCACTAGTCACCCCCCCACTGTGTCACTACTCACCCCCTTTCTCTGTCACTAGTCACCCTCTGTCACTAGTCACCCCTCCCTCTGCCACTAGTCACCCCCTCCCTCTGTCAATGTGTCACCCCCTCCATCTGTCAATGTGTCACCCCCTCCCTCTGTCACTGTCACCCCCTCCCTCTGTCACTAGTCAACCCCTCTATCTGTCACTGTCACCCCTCCCTCCCTCTATCACTAGTCACCCATTGTGTCACTACTCACCCCCTTTCTCTGTCACTAGTCACCCTCTGTCACTAGTCACCCCTCCCTCCCTCTCTCAGTGTGTCACCCTCTCCCTCTGTCACTGTGTCACCCCCTCCCTCTGTCACTAATCACCCCCACCCTCCCTCAGTCACTGTGTCACTAGTCACCCCTCCCTGTGTCACTAGTCACCCCCTCCCTCCGTCACTAGTCACCCCTCTCTCTGTCACTGTCACCCCTCCCTCTCTCTGTCACTGTCACCCCTCCCTCCCTCTGTCACTAGTCACCCCCCTCCCTCTGCCACTAGTCACCCCTCCCTCCCTCTGTCACTGTGTCACCCCCTCCCTCTGTCACTAGTCACCCCCTCCCTCTGTAACTAGTCACCCCTTCTCTCTGTCACCCCTCCCTCCCTCTGTCACTAGTCACCTGTCACTGTGTCACCCCTCCCTCACTGCCACTAGTCACCCCTCCCTCTGTCACTAGTCAACCCCTCCCTCCGTCACTGTGTCACTAATCACTCCCTGTGTCACCCCCACCCTCCCTCTGTCACTGTGTCACTAGTCACCCCTCCCTGTTTCACCCCATCCCTCCCTCTGTCATTGTGTCACACCCTCCCTCTGTAATTGTCTTACCCCCTCCCTCTTTCATTAGTCACCCATCCCTCCCTCTGTCACTAGTCACCCCATCCCTCCCTCTGTCACTAGTCACCCCATCACTCCCTCTGTCACTGTGTCACCCCCTCCCTCCCTCACTCTGTCACTAGTCACCCCCTCCCTCACTCTGTCACTAGTCACCCCCTCACTCTAGTGACAGAGTGAGGGAGGAGGTGACTAGTGACAGAGAGAGGGAGGATGTGACTAGCCACGGGAGGGGGACCCTGAGGGTGGGGGCACCCTTAGGGCACTATAATGTTAGGAAAACCGCTTTGTTTTCCTGACACTATAGTGATCCTTTAACATTTATTTAATGCACATATATTTGTGCATTCAAAGGGCCTGGGATCTAATTTTGCCCAGGGGCCCCAAAGGCTCTCAGTCCGCCCCTGGCCACGTACAACACCAAGGGTCCCCGAAAGGTGACAACAAGCCCCCTGGGACGCCTGCTATGTTTGGTCTTCCACCTCCTCAAAGCCACCTTCCTCCTCTGACTCCTCTTCTTCAGACTCCTCTCTCTGCATTGCCTCTCTCTGCGTTATTATAAAGTGTGTTAAGTAGTACTATTCCTATCAGTTTAATCCCTGTTACGTCCCCTATCAGGGGACGTGTATATAAGGCATCGATTTTAGGAACCGGGAGATGGAAAAAGATGCTTGGTCGGTCCTCCTACTTCAAATTTGGGGCACTGCGCGTGCAATCTAATGTGCCACCAGATAGGAGTGGTGTGTTAGGTAGTACTATTCTTATTAGTTTAATACCTGTTACGTCCCCTATCAGGGGACGTGTATATGGCATCGATTTTAGGAACCGGGAGATGGAAAAAGATGCTTGGTCGGTCCTCCTACCTCAAATTTGGGGCACTGCGCGTGCAATCTAATGTGCCACCAGATAGGAGTGGTGTGTTAAGTAGTACTATTCTTAGCAGTTTAATCCCTGTTACGTCCGCCTCATCAGGCCTTTTTTAGTCGAATGTATCGCCCACTGTCAGTCCCTTCGGGATCCATCCCTCATTCATCTTAATAAAGGTGAGGTAATCTAGACTTTTTTGACCTAGGCGACTTCTCTTCTCAGTGACAATACCTCCTGCTGCACTGAAGGTCCTTTCTGACAGGACACTTGAAGCGGGGCAGGCCAGAAGTTCTATCGCAAATTGGGATAGCTCAGGCCACAGGTCAAGCCTGCACACCCAGTAGTCAAGGGGTTCATCGCTCCTCAGAGTGTCGATATCTGCAGTTAAGGCGAGGTAGTCTGCTACCTGTCGATCAAGTCATTCTCTGAGGGTGGACCCCGAAGGGCTGTGGTGATGCGTAGGACTTAAAAAGCTCTGCATGTCCTCCATCGACAACACGTCTGTAAAGCGTCCTCTCCTTGCCGGCGTGGTCGTGGGAGGAGGAGGAGGATTACTTTCACCTCTTCCCCTGTTAGATTCCTGTTGTGCTGTGACATCACCCTTATACGCTGTGTAAAGCATACTTTTTAATTTATTTTGGAACTGCTGCATCCTTTCCGACTTGCGGTAGCGTGGACACCCAGTACAGGTCGTTCTCCTTCAGCCTTTTTATACGAGGGTCCCTCAACAGGCACGACAGCATGAAAGACCCCATTTGCACAAGGTTGGATGCCGAGCTACTCATGTCCGTTCCTCGTCCTCAGTGATCTCACTGAAGCTATGTTCTTCCCCCCCAGCCATGTACAACCACGGGTACCAGATAGGTGACAACGAGCACCCTGGGATGCCTGTTGTGGTTGGTCTTCCTCCTCCTCCTCAAAGCCACATTCCTTCTCTGACTCCTCTTCCTCACAATCCTCTTCCAGCATTGCCGCAGGTCCAGCAAGCGATGCTGATAAGGCTGTTTCTGGTGGTGATGGTGACCACAACTCTTCCTCTTCCTCTTCACGCTCATCTACGGCCTGATCCAGCACTCTTCGCAGGGCACGCTCCAGGAAGAAAACAAATGGTATGATGTCGCTGATGGTGCCTTCGGTGCGACTGACTAGGTTTGTCACCTCCTCAAAAGGACGCATGAGCCTACAGGCATTGCGCATGAGTGTCCAGTAATGTGGCAAAAAAAAACCCAGCTCCACAGAGGCTGTCCTAGCACCCCTGTCATACAAATAGTCGTTAACGGCTTTTTCTTGTTGAAGCAGGCGGTCGAACATTAGGAGTGTTGAATTCCAACGTGTCGGGCTGTCGCAAATCAAGCGCCTCACTGGCATGTTGTTTCGCCACTGGATATCTGAAAAGTGCGCCTTGGCCGTGTAGGAACGCCTGAAATGGCCACACACCTTCCTGGCCTGCTTCAGGACGTCCTGTAAGCCTGGGTACTTATGCACAAAGCGTTGTACGATCAGATTACACACATGTGCCATGCACGGCACATGTGTCAACTTGCCCAAATGCAATGCCGCCAACAAATTTCTTCCGTTGTCACAAACCACTTTGACGATCTCCAGTTGGTGCGGAGTCAGACACTGATCCACCTGTGCATTCAGGGCAGACAGGAGTGCTGGTCCGGTGTGACTCTCTGCTTTCAGGCAAGTCAACCCCAAGACAGCGTGACACTGCCTTATCCGGGATGTGGAATAGTACCTGGGGAGCTGGGGGGGTGCCGTTGATGTGGAGCAAGACGCAGAAGAGGACTCAGCCGAGGAGGTTATGGAAGAGGATGGAGTAGGAGGAGTAGAGGAGGTGGCAGCTGGCCTGCCTGCAAGTCGTGGTGGTGTCACCAACTCCTCTGCAGAGCCACGCATTCCATGCTTGGCAGCCGTCAGCAGGTTTACCCAATGCGCAGTGTAGGTGATATACCTGCCCTGACCATGCTTTGCAGACCAGGTATCAGTGGTCAGATGGACCCTTGCCCCAACACTGTGTGCCAGACATGTCATTACTTCCTTTTGCACAATGGAGTACAGGTTGGGGATTGCCTTTTGTGCAAAGAAATTTCGGCCAGGTACCTTCCACTGCAGTGTCCCAATAGCTACAAATGTTTTGAACGCCTCAGACTCCACCAGCTTGTATGGTAAAAGCTGGCGGGCTAAAAGTTCAGACAAGCCAGCTGTCAGATGCCGGGCAAGGGGGTGACTTTGTGACATTGGCTTCTTGCGCTTAAACATGTCCTTGACAGACACCTGACTGTGGGCAGATGAGCAGGAACTGGTCAAGGCGATAGACGGAGCGGCGGATGGTTGAGAGGGGGCAAGGAGGACAGCAGTGGTTGACGTGGCTGAAGATGCTGGACCAGGAGGAGGATGGCGGATTTGAGTTTGTGTGCTGCTTGTACTCATGTGTTGATCCCATATGTGTTTGTGATGTGCGATCATGTGCCTTCGCAAAGCAGTTGTACCTAGGTGGGTGTTGGACTTCCCACGACTCAGTTTCTTTTGGCAAAGGTTGCCAATGGCATCGCTGTTGTCAGAGGCAGACACACCAAAAAAATGCCACACTGCTGAGCTCTGCAATGATGGCATTCTGGTGGTGGCAACAGCATGCGTTGATTGCCGTGCTGTCTGGCTGACCCCGGGTGCCGATGCATGCTGTCTGACTGTGCCACTAGCTCCTTGCGACGACCTCCCCCTGCTTCCAACTCGTCTCCTCCTCCTCTCTGTCTCCCCATCTGAACTTTCCCCCTGTTCTTCTTCTCTTCTAGCGGGCACCCATGTGACATCCACGGACGCATCGTCATCATCAACCGCTTCACTTGTATCTGACAACTCAGCAAAGGAAGCAGCAGCGGGTACAACATCATCATCATCACACCGTACGTCCATGTGTGTAATGCTGCCTGACTGAGACATATCCCTGTTATCTACATCCTCTGGCAATAATAGTTGCGCATCACTCATTTCTTCCAACTGATGTGTCAATAACTCCTCTGACAGATCAAGTGAAGCGGCTGTGGTGCTAGTGTTGGTGGTGGCGGCAGGCGGGCGAGTGGTAACTTGAGAGGTGCCCGAAACTAAACTGGAGAAGGATGGTGCGTCAAGGTTCCGAGCGGAAGCTGTAGAAGATTGGGTGTCCTGTGTTAGCCAGTCAACCATGTCCTCAGAACTTTTCGAGTTCAGGGTACGTGGCCTCTGAACACTGGGCATTATTCTAGGGCCAAAGGGAATCACAGCACCACGACCACGATGGCCTCTGCGGGGTTGCCTGCCTCTGCCTGTCATTTTTTTTTCGATTAGTGGTACTATGCGTGCAAGCTACTGTGACAACAGATATGAGTGGCACTGTGCACTGGCAGAAGTTGGCAGAGTAGACGCTATAGGCCTGACACACACGCTTGCAGACAACTAACTGCTATTCAATCTATTACAGTCAAAAAAAATTTTTTTTTTTAAATGTACACTACTGTTATACACACCAGATATGAGTTGCACTGGTGTGACATTGTGCCCTGGCAGGCCTTGAAACGCACGCGTGTGAAGGAAACTGACTGCTATTATTTCACAGTCAAATTTCTAGTTTTTTTTTTTAATGCAAGCTATTGTGACACCAGATATGAGTGGTGGCACTGGGCAAGTGGGCACAGTATACGCTGTGAGCCTGACACACACGCTGGAAGGCAGGCAACTGCAATTAGATTACACAAAAAAAAAAAAAAAAGCAGACTGATGTTCTAACCCTAAAAAGGGCTTTTTGGGGTGCTGTCCTTACAGCAGAGATCAGATGAGTCCTTCAGGACTGTAGTGGACAGTGAATACACTAGCCTAGCTATCGATTTCCCTATTAAATCAGCAGCAGCTACACTGTCCCTCCTGTCACTAAGAATGCATCTTCCGGGGGGCGGGGCCTATCTGTCATGGAGGAAAGACGCACTTCGTGTGAGCTCCCTCAATATCTCACTTTAAGCAGCTATCAACAAGCGAATTTCACCCCAGAAGGGGATGACCCAGCAATGTTGCTCCTGCTTGACCGACCCGACATGCTTAATAGCGGTCAGCAACTCAACAGAGTCTTACTTACCTCAGCGTGGCAAGTGTGGCCTGGTGCTCACCGGGCGGGAGAGGCGGCCGATCTCCCGATCCTGGGATGCCCAGGAGCAGCTACTTCCCGCAGGAGCTCCGTTCCACCCCCCCTCGGACCGGTGGGGGTTATCCCGGTCCACCCCTGAGAGGCTGTCTGGAGCTAATGGACGCACAGAGCACAGCCGCCCAGGCTGACATACTCATCTGCGACTCTCCCAATATGGCGGCAGCCGCGTGTCCTCCTGGTACCAGCAAAGCATGGCAGAATATTGAGTCTAAGCTGGACAGACTCTTTAATCAATTTTGGAAGCAAATAACAAGCAGGAAGCCCCAACAAGCTCCACCACAGCCCCATTAAGCTTCACCACAGCTAAGCGAAGCAGTCCCCATTAAAATCCACCAACGCAAAAGGCGTCGAAGACGGGACCGGAGGCACAAACAGAAATGTAGAGCCTGCCCCATGTCAAGCACTCGCCTCCACCTTAAGCCACCACAATCCTGCACCGGACGTTAAGCACCACCGGGACAGATCCGACCACCCGACAAAACAAGCTTCCACCACCTCAAGCCGCGAACCCGGCACTCAGCCAGAGACTTGCCTCTGTTGTTCCAGGTATCAGGGACTCCCAGGGTCTGCACCTGGTGCCCAGAAGGGATTGGATGAGCACAAGCAGTAAACAGCAGCCTGCCAAGCATGTCCCACTATAGCCGATCCTCCACACCATGCCTTTGATCACATGAACCTCTCTGCACATTAACTAATCGTAAAGTAGCAAGCATTTAAACATGTCATTATTTCACCTCCTAAAGAGTTTATTGTCGTAGTTCCTTACATGCCTTTACCTTAACCGTTCATGTATTATGTTATTCACTAGTCTCATCTCATGGGGCGACTCACACTTGATTTATAACTAGTGGTGGAGCTGCTGATATAAATACACAGTTGATAACGTGCAAGCTACACCCTAAACATGACAGCCATCTTTCACAACAATGTACTGCTATATACTCATATCCTCAGTGCAACTAGCCATGATATACGCACGTTGAGCCTAGCATGCTCAAATATAACACACTTCAAAAATTGGCTGGAATGTGGCTGGAATGTGTCTGGAATGTGTCTGCTGACTGTGAGGTACAGGGTCAAAGTTTACTCAATGATGACGAATAGGGGGCGGACCGAACATCGCATATGTTCGCCGTCCGTGGCAAACGCGAACAAGCTATGTTCGCCGGGAACTATTCGCCAGCGAACTATTCAGGACATCTCTAGTTTCTGGTATTTATCGCAGCATAAAAAAATTAGAATGTAACGGCAGATAAGAACCAGTCTGCCCAATTTTCTAAATACTTTCATTAGCCCCTGGCCCTATCTTATATTCAGGATACTCTTATGCCTATCCCATGAATGCTTAAACTCCTTCACTGTGTTAACCTTTTAAGCTTTGGTATACTTCCACTTCAGCTGGAAGGCTATTCCATGCATCCACTACTCTCTCAGTAAAGTAATACCTGATATTTTTAAACCTTTGCCTCTGTAATGTAAGACTATGTCCTCTTGTTGTGGTAGCTTTTCTTCTTTGAAAATATACTATCCTCCTCTACTGTGTTGACTCCCTTTTATGTATTTAAATGTTTCTATCATATCCCCTATCTTGTCTATCCTCCAGACTATACACGTTAAGTTCCTTAAACCTATCCTGGTAAGTTTTTCCCTGCAATCCATTTACCAGTTTAGTAGCCCTTCTCTGAACTCCCCAAAGTCTCAATATCCTTCTGGAGATACGGTCTCTAGTACTGCGTACAATACTCCAAGTGAGGTCTCACCAGTGCTCTGTACAATGGCATGAGCACTTCCCTCTTTCTACTGCTAATACCTCTCCCTATACAACCTAGAATTATGCTAGCATTTCCTGCTGCTTAATTATATTGTTTGCCTACCTTTAAGTCATCTGAAATAATTACTCCTAAATCTCTTTCCTCAGATGCTGAGGTTAGGTAACCCTGTCTTGTTCCATTTGTTATTTTGAATAGGTCAGACAAGAACCCAGCATTGAGAACTGGGCTGTAGGGGAGCTATATAGTGCCTTCACTGCCAGCAGGACCCCCCCCCCCCCCGAATGTAATCCCTGGTGTAGGTGGTCGAAGGCCTTCTTTGTTTCTAAAGAGAGGACCAAGCCTCTCCTCACTACTTCTTAAGGCTATACATGATATCTAGTACCTTGCGCGTTTTTTCAGATCCCTGTTGGCCCACTACAAATCCCATTTGGTCATTGTGTAGGACATGTGGTATGATTGTACCCCCCTCCTCCCTGTGTCCTCCTCACCACCCACCCTCCCTGTTTCCTCCTCACCACCCACCTCCCTGTGTTCTTCTCACCCCCGTGTTCTCTTCATCTCCCCCGGTGTTCTCCTCATCTCCCACCCCCTGTGTTCGCCTCATCTCCCCCCCTGTGTTGCCTCATCTCCCCCCCTGTGTTCGCCTCGTCTCCCCTTCTCCTCACCCTTACTCTCGTCCCCTCCTCACTGTGTTCTTCTTACTCCCCCCTTCCCTATGTTCTTCTTATTCCCCCTGTTCTTCTTACCTTACCCCTCCTCCCTGTGTTCTTCTTACTTCTCCCCCTCCTCCCTGTGTTCTTCTTACTTCCCCCCTCCTCCCTGTGTTCTTCTTACTTCCCCCCCTGCTCCCTGTGTTCTTCTTACTTCCCCCCTCCTCCCTGTGTTTTTCTTACTTTCCCCCTCCTCCCTGTGTTCTTCTTACTTCCCCCCTCCTCTCTGTGTTCTTCTCACCCCCTGTGTTCTCCTCATCTCTCCCCCGTGTCCCGTGTTCACCTCATCTCCCACCCCCTGTGTTCGCCTCATCTCCCCCCCTGTGTTCGCCTCATCTCCCCTTCTCCTCACCCTTACTCTTGTGTTCTTCTTACTCCCCCCGCTTCCCTGTGTTCTTCTTACTTCCCCCCCTCCTCCCTGTGTTCTTCTTACTTCCCCCCTCCTCCCTGTGTTTTTCTTACTTTCCCCCCTCCTCCCTGTGTTCTTCTTACTTCCCCCCTCCTCCCTGTGTTCTTCTTACTTCCCCCTCCTCCCTGTGTTCTTCTTTCTTCCCCCCTCCTCCCTGTGTATTTCTTACTTTCCCTTCCTCCCCCCTGTGTTCTTCTTACTTCCCCCCTCCTCCCTGTGTTTTTCTTACTTCCCCCTCCTCCCTGTGTTCTTCTTACTTCCCCCCTCTTCCCCCTGTTCTTCTTACTTCCCCCCCTCTTCCCTGTGTTCTTACTTCCCCCTCCTCCCCTGTTCTTCTTACTCCCCCCCCCCATTTTACTCCCCCATTCTTTTTACTCCCCCCCCAGATCTTCTTACTCCCTTACTTTCCTATCAGTCCGGCCAGGTACCGTGGACCATAGAGGAGCTCGGCCACGCTACAGGGAATGGAAGGGGAGGTGAGGAGAGAAGCAGCGCTGCAGCCACCTGAGGCTCTTTACAGAGCGACAGGCGGCTGCAGCATTAGGATCGGCCTGGGGGGCAATTGCCTCCCTGCCCCCCGTCCCAGCCCGCCCTGAACTCCAATAACTTTAACCAATTCAATTAGATAAAATGGTTATAATGCCTAAAGGGTCCGTTTAACACAGATGATAATCTGCTTGTTCATACTCTCTAGTCTCTGTGTCCTGTCTGGATTATTGCAAATCTGCTCTTTATTAGATTTGCTACATTACTGCCTATTCATACAATCCATCAAAAATACCTTTGCTAGGCCCATTTATCTTACTTGATATTGGACCTCTACTTCCGGATCCTTCCAGTACATCGCATTTGAACCAAAGTAAAACTAATAGTTACAGAACGAATGCGTCAAAAGGTATGACCCCAACACGCAGAGTTTAGGATAGCAAGGTACAGACAAAGGAAATAAACGTATTACCGTGCCTTAGAGTGGCTGGACTTAACGTTAGAAGAGAGGAAAGCGGAGTCACAATACAAGCCAA
This sequence comes from Pelobates fuscus, assembly GCF_036172605.1. Classification (NCBI taxonomy): domain Eukaryota; kingdom Metazoa; phylum Chordata; class Amphibia; order Anura; family Pelobatidae; genus Pelobates; species Pelobates fuscus. The sequence goes on along the minus strand of NC_086317.1, from coordinate 71,039,988 downwards.
GGTCAGGGTAACAGAGATACAGCAAAAACGAGAACTAGCCAGAGTCAGGTACACGGTAATCAGTCAGACCGGTGAACAAGACAGGCAAGAGTTAAAGATAAACTCAGAGTCAGAAAACAAAGCCAAGGTCAATACCAGAATACAATACCTCAAGGAATGCAATAAAGGGTACTGAGAACAGAAACCACAATAGGGAGTAGTTAGGGCCAGGTAAGTTTAAGTATTACTGGGTTTCATTTGATTGGTCCACATCATGCCCACACCCCAAAACATGCGTGAATGGTGATGCTGGAAATGACGTGGGCCAATTATTATTATTATTATTATGTTATTATTTATATAGCGCCAACAAATTCTGTAGCGCTTTATAGAGGGTGGACGAACAGACATGTAGTTGTAACCAGGCAAGTTGGACACACAGGTACAGAGGGGTTGAGGGCCCTGCTCAATGAGCTTACATGCTAAAGGGAGTGGGGTAAAGTGACACAAAAGGTAAGGATAGTATTAGACTAATGACAGTTGCAAGAGAGGAATCAGTCGGGAGCTATTAACAGTTTAATGGATACGCTTTTATGAAGAAGTGGGTTTTTAATGATTTTTTGAAGGAGTGGAGACTGGATGAGCATCTAACGGAGGAGGGAAGTGAGTTCCACAGGACCGGCGCAGCCCTGGAGAAGTCTTGAAGGCGAGCATCAGAGGTGGGATTACGGACAGAAGATAGACGTATGATAGCCAACCATGAGGTTAGGCTTCAATTTCCCCTTTAAGAACGTGCTCGTGATGCGAGCAGCTTTCTTAATACTGTAAGGGCCGCGCGCCCGATCATAAAGTTCGGCATGCGCGGCCCGCCAGGAGTGTTCGAACCGCACGCAGCTGGCACAAGGACCGGGTAAGTACCACTTCAGAATGTTGCACTTCATTACATCCAGGGCCGGACTGGGAGAAAAATTCGGCCCGGGCATTTTTTTTATCACAGCGGCCCACTAAGAAGGGGGCGGGGCAGAGAAGGTGTGTTTCGTCCTCACCAATGACAAACACGCCTCCTCTCAAAGTGAGCATGTTGGTTCAATGCTCTTCCAGGGCAGACCATGCGCAGAACTCTGCTAAAGAGCTCTAGCATGAGAAAAAAAGCCCTGTATTTGTTCTACACAGTGCAAGCAAATGTAATAACATGCTTGCACTGTGTTTCCTTGCAACTTGCCTCTGGTGTCTCTATAAATGGATACCCGGAGACAAAAGGGCCAGGAAAGAGTATTGTGCATGTGTTTGGAGCCTGCTTGTGGGGTTGCGTGTGTGTAGAGTGAGCTGATTGTGGTGTGGTATTGTGTAATAAGGTCGGTTTTAGTCGTGTTGTGTTTTTGGTGTAATGTAATGCATATATGGCTAGGGGCTGTAGATAATGTGTGTATAGGGGATGTAGTAAGTGTGTGCATACAGGCTATAGTGTGTGTGTGTGTATAGGTGATGTAGTGTTTGTAGGGGTTGTAGAGAGTGTGTGTTTTGAGGTGTAGTATGTGTTTGTTTACAATGAATCTAGTGTGTTTATAAGGGATCCAGAGTGTGTATTTTAGGAATGTAGTGTGTGTGTGTAGATGGCGCAGTGTGTGTGTGTATACAGGAGTCTAGTGTGTGTTTGAAGGGCCCAGAATTTGTAGGAGATCTAGTGAGTGTGTATATAACGGATTCAGAGTGTATAAAGGGATCTAGTGTGCGTATATGATCCAGAGTTGGGTAAGGATCTAGTGTGTGTCTGGAACGTAATGTGTTTAGGAGTGCAGTATGTGTGTGAGGGGTGCTGTAGTATATATATATATATATATATATATAAATATGTTCGGAAGTATTGTGTGTGTGTGTTTGGTGCAGTGGGTGTCTGTGAGGGATGTAGTGTGTATGTGATGGGTGAGGTATGTGTGTGCGATGGATGCTGTGTTTGAGGGGTGCTGTGGGGGCTGCGTGTGACGTGTGTGAGGGTGCTGTTTATGATGTGTGTGAGGGTGCTGTGTATAATGTGTGTAAGGGTGCTGGGTGTGAGAGTGCTGTGTGTGACGGGTGTGAGGGTGCTGTGTGTTATGTGTGTGAGAGTGCTGTGTGTAATGGGTGTGAGAGTGCTGTATGTGATGGGTGTGAGAGTGCTGAGTGTGATGTGTGTGAGTGTGCTGTGTGATGTGTGGGAGAGTGCTGTGTGTGATGTGTGTGAGAGTGCTGAGTGTGATGTGTGTGAGTGTGCTGTGTGTGATGGGTGTTCTGTGTGTGATGGGTGTGAGAGTGCTGTGTGTGAGAGTGCTATGTGTGATGGGTGTGAGAGTGCTGTGTGTGATGTGTGTGAGAGTGCTATGTGTGAATATTAGAAGGGATTGTTTGGGGGGTAAAAAATAAAATTAAGCAGGCATTATGTCCCCCCCTCCCTTCTTACCTTTAGCCTGGGAGGGGGGATCCGGCACTCTTTCATCCCTGGTGGTCCAGTGGTGAGTGAACTCTAGCCTGCGAGCTAGAGTTCACTCTCGCGAGATCCGGTCGTTGCCATGGCAACGCGCCAGATCTCGCGAGAGGAACCCGGCGGAGCTGCAAGTTAGAGCTCCGCCGGGTCCTCTCCCTCCCCAGCCGCAGGTCTATTTAAGTGGGCCGGTGAGGGAGAGCTTTGATCTCCCCACCGGCTCTAAATGGAAAACAGCAGGGCCGGTGCTCGGATAGTGCCGGCCCTGCATAGAACGGCAGGGGAGATCCTGGGACCTTCCCTGCCAGCCTCGGCCCATGGCCACCGCGGCCCACCGGGCATTTGCCCGGTATGCCCGATGGCCAGTCCGGGCCTGATTATTTCCACTCTTGTGCCCACATTATTGTCTCCGTCATTCTGCCCAGGACATAATGCCTCTCTTTTCTGCTCATCTCATTCTATCAGACTTTACCTAACATATCAAAGCTTTAAATGCTTACTGAAAACTCATAAAAACTCACTTATCCATGTACTACCACTTTTGGAAGTTACCAGACTCTCATATATAAATTAAACAATCCATATTTAATCTTACTTTGGCAGTCCACCAGGATATCACCGGCCTTTCGATCAGGGTTTATAGCTCTCCAGAGTAGCTTCAGTGATTATAGCTTTCAAAGTATAGCTTTCCCCCCCTATACATTAGAAGAATTTTAATGTTGGGAGCGGAATTGCTTTATTGGCACAACATGTCACATACCTGGGGTCTCAACAGGATGTCCCCAGGGAGAACAAAAGAATTGCAATGTCCCTTTTGCCTTAGTGTCTGTACCTGAGCGGGTAATTCAATTAGAGGCCAGACATCTTGACACAGGAGTAACAAAATACAGAATTATTTGGGTCCCTGTGCCCACATCCCCACACAATCAGTGTTCCCAGGAAGCCTGTGTCTGAGCACCCATTTTGTCCAACATGCGCCCGGATCGGATGGCTAGACGAATTTAGATGGAAGTCAATTGTGACGAGACCAATCTCGCCACATTGCATTAGAGGAGCCTGGTTGCCCGCCTGCTGCCTTTGGACTATGGACCAGACTTTAAAGGACTTATTTTCCCTGCAGAAAGGCTTATTCGTGCCTTTTCTGCCGGGGTGTTCGGTAGATTTTATCTACCGAACAAACTAACGATTGCACGACCACCTGGGAGCTGGAGTGTGCCGCCAATTGACCACCCTGAAGCTGCGGTTAACCGCAGCTTAATTGACGAAGGCAGGGTGGTCTTTGTTCGTCGACCGAACATGTGGCGGCGGCCATTTTACAAGTCCCGTACGGGCAGCGGTGTTCGGCACCTAAACTATGGAACTTTAAACGGACACTTATTTGCACGAACACCGCTGAGCCGTCCGTCTCCTGGTTCCTATTCGTGGGGATGTAGCCGAACAGCCGTTCATTCGGTATTTTGTTTCATGTGAATTTGTGGTAACCCAGATAGCTATGCCATGGAGCCTATTCGTGTGATTAAAGACTTTGGCTCCATGGCGATTAAGCTGTATTCGTGTGGTCTGAGTGCCATTCACCTAATAATGTGCACTCAGACCTGAGCTATCTGGGGATATGTGACATGTCTATGTTTAATGTATAAAAAGTAACTTTGTGTATTTTAAAGCATATTACTGTATTTGGGTCCCCACGTGTGTAATGGAGTTTTGCCTTTGTCCTGGGAGATAATTGGATTACTTCTCCAATTATCTCCAGGGCAGAAGGGAGGAAGCCAGGATGTATTGTGGGGATGTTTTGCTTCTGTGAGTCTGTAATGTGATACATGTCTGTCTGTGTTACAGTCTTCCATTTGGTCCCCTAGGGGAGTGTCCACCAGGTGGGAGACCTGCATAAATACAGGGACAGGTAGCCCTCAATAAACAGACCACTGCTTGACCCTCAACACGGAGCCTTGCCTCGTTCTTGGGGGGATTCACTGTATGCTGATAGGGACTGACTGCCAGGAGTGTAAGCCGCTTGGGAGCTTTTCCTGTTCGTCTGCTAGCAGCTATTCGTGAGGTTCCAGTTCGGGAGTTTGGAGTGCTACCTTATTCCCTTGTATGCAGTTCGGGAGTTTGGTGCATTCACTTATATCCAATTCGTGAGTTTTGGTGATTTTACAGTAGCTGTGCCTGTCTGTGAAAAGGGGATTATCGCCTAAACGGATTTTAACCCCTTGTCTGCTGAAACGGTCCGTTACATCAATGTTTCCGAGGGGTCACAAAGTTCCATGGCGCTAGGTGCCACTCAAAAGAACAGTGCTTTCCTCAAAGTTCAGGGTATCCTTGCGTGTTTCAACCCCTCCTCTATCTACCCTTCAAAAAGCAACCTGTTAGGTGGTGTTGGGACCATCAGTGCTCTGGTTAAGGTTTTAGCGGACTAAGGCTGATCCACGATATGAGACAGAGTTCCAGAGTGATGAGCAGTTGCTCCCAGTCAATGCTCCTGAGGGCTGGTACGGCTGAGAGGGAAAGTAATGGTGATTAGGGTTCTTTTGGGGTGAGGTGGAGGCCAACATGCCGGTTACAATTCCTGGGTGACCAGGTGGTCTGTCACACTATCTCTTCCCTTAAAATCTGATTTCTGTTATGCTGAGTCTTCTATCTCTGCCACTCAAAACTCCAGCAAGACTGAGTTTGGAAGTGTGGAGATGTCATTCTTCATATACCAATAGGTGTATGTTATGCTGTAGATATTAGATATAATGTTTTTTTGTTGTCTTTGTTGCCATGTTTTGTATTCTATTTTACATAAATGGTGATGTCACTTGTATAATTATATCCGGTAATACTACACAGTTTGATGTACACTGTGCAATATGGTAATCCCTAATCTCGGAAACTTGCAAGATATACATGTTATAGTCTGCCTCAGATTAATAAGAGTTATGCTCAAGGACAGAATTAACTGAATTTCTCAACAACTGAATTTAAAATTTAGGGCCCAAGGAAATATTTGAGTGTTTGCACATATTAATTATGAATGTGTGGGAATATGCATGTATATTAATACTATGTGTCCATATATAAATGGTTGTAGTTTCCCTAACAAAGCAGCATATATAGAGTGATTAAAAAAAATCTATAGTTGAGGGGGGCTGTCAATGTACATTTCCACTCCGGGTGCCATGTACCCTAAAACTAAGTCAATCATATAGTAATAGCGAAGTCTGTATTAGGGGAAAATAATGCCACCTTTTCTGGAGATATTTACAAAGCACTTAGACTTTTATTTTTATTTTTAAATAGCCAAATAGCTAACAAATAAACTATATCACTGTTTTTATATATTAAATTATTTTAAAATAGGTCATGCAAAATGTTGAATTTTTTTTTAAAAAAAAATTTTTAATATCCCTGATGTTTACTTTAGATTTAGAACCAAGATGTGTTATTCTTAAATTGGTCTAGCTGGGATATTTTCTTTTGTAATGTTTAAATTGTCAGCATATAGTTTTGTTCGATTAGCAGGCCATGCTAAATATGTCCATTTAATGTGTCTTATACAGTGCTAGCATGGTATTGTTTGTATAGAGCACACTGTATTGCATGTTACCAACTGTTTGTGTAGGGCTGTTGGGCAAACTCCCACATTAATGTAATACATATGTCCGTTAGCTGTAATATTTGAGAAATACCTGATCTTCTCTCTTTATGAGGACACAATGCATTAGGCAGGATCGTATAGTGACATTCTGTGTTTTTGTTAAACCTCAAACTCTTGCGAAATCCGAATTTTACAAGCAAAACTGTCAAAAAAGTGGGAAGAGAAAAAAAGCCAGCTTTGTGGCATAATGGTCATTTCCACACTCAAATGCTTGGTACTGCAAGAGTAATTCAGCACAATGTTTCCCCTTTTGTGTATAAACAAAGCTGAAAGAAAACGTTATGATAACCTACAGAGATCAGATGAACGAGAGATATACTGACTAACAGTGGGGTTTATTGTCCCTCAGTGTCTCCATTTTTTTTTTAATTCACCTTGGGTTATTTTATGGGAAGTATGATCTTTGACAATTTGGGCAGAGCTTAATCAGTGTTCAATTTCAGTTGCTAAGATAATTCACCCACAAATCCATCATTCAAAATAATCCCACAGCAGGGCAAACAGACAGACATCATGGACAGAGGTGAATAAAATGGAAGCTTCCAAATATTGAGATCTGGTGCAAGCAAGAAAAGATAATAAATATAAAGGACATATAAATAAAGCAGCCAAGGGAGAATAATAATTAGTAAGATACAAGAGACATAAGGAATAAAAAAAAAAATCTTGGCAGTGCCACTTTAATTTATCAAGCTCAGTCTCTCACTGTCTCTGCTTCCCATTGAGGTCTCAAAATCAAATTCATCAGGCTCTAGCGATACAGTGGAGCCTGGCCCTCATGAACATATGTGCCTTAAACTATCTCAATCTTTAAAATGTTGTGCAGCAACTTAAGCAATACACTTTTCCATGGCTACCCAGATATCATGCCTAATTTGGCTTTTAACGCAATCAGAACTATGTAAATGAGATTTCAAAATGTGAGAATGTCAAGGACTAATACCCACACCTGCAAACTATTGGAGCCATTTCCCTATACACAAAGATGTATTCCCGGGGCTTAGGGTGGTTGGTCTTGATGTAGATAGGCATATAGAAAAAGGTGGAGAATAATCAGACAGGCCAAGGCCAGGAGAGGAGACGGAAGGATAGACGTAGAACAAAGCCAAGGGTCAAGGATACCAGAGTAACGGATAAACAAGATACTATGCTGTGACAAACTGCCCTTTGGAGAAGCCTGGTTGCCAGCCTCCTGCCTTATGACTATGGCCCTGGGGTGTATGACCCTTAAGAACATTATTGGGGCATATTGATACTTGGCACAATGCCCCTTTTAAACTGTCGAAGTGGTCGAAGTGGAACTTCGAACTACCGAACAGCCGGACCCAACACAAGTGGAGTGTGCAGCCAATTTATCTCCCTGAAGCTGTGGTTAACCGCAAGCTAATTGACGAATGGCTGGGTGGTCGCCGTTCGTATAGTCGAACACGTGGCGACGGCCATCTTGTTTAGTCGAACGCGGTCGGCTGTGTTTTGCCGTTGAGTTCATTGAACTCAAATCGGACCCTCGACAGCATGAACACCGCTGAACCTTACCTTCTCTTCAACTTCGACACTTCGACGGAAATCGAAGTGCGTTCGAATATTTGAACGCCACGTTAACATGGGATATTTGCACGAACGGCACCCGTTCGTGCATTTGAATGGAACGTAGCATTTGAATTATGTGAAATAGACTGACAAGTCAGATATGACTTCCATAGAATTCGTGAACCCCTGCTCTGATGTGGGTGATTTTTGGATATGTTGTTCACCCAGATCAGAGCTATCCAAGGATGTTTCCTTGTTTCCTTTCTTGATACCCCTGATGACGGCGTACGGTTACGCCGAAACGCGCGTCGGGATTAGCTCTTTTTAACCTTCTTGAGCACTTTGCACTTTCCACTTATGTCTGTTTAGTGTGTAGAACCTGGGGCTTTAGATGTGTGGACTGAGTCTAGATTAGAACACCCACAAAGGTGTTATCTAGGAGAGTAAGGGCTAGCACAGTGAGCAAGGGATTTGTTTGGGAGTGTGTATCTTCCCTTCCTCCCTCCTTCCCTTTTCTCTCCCCTACTGCTTTTGTACCCTGATTTATGCATGGTTTAGTATACTGTCTCCCTCTCGTTTTTTTGTGAGGGTTTTTCGTTTTTTGGCTTATTGCAAGCCGTCTTTCCATGCCATTATCTCTCTCCTTGTGTGACTCTGTCCATCACTTAGCTGTCCCAGTTTTTAATAGACTTCAATAAAGTTTTTTTGTTTTTTGCTACTACATTAACATTAAGATTGGACTGGGTCCTTACCCTTTTGGTTGTCTTCTTGTAAGATACCCTTCTGGGTCTTCTCTTTTTTCATGTTATTAGATTGGAAGAATATATTGCAAGACTTAACGTATTGATTCACATCCTTCCTCAGGGTTGGTCACCAACATTGCCTGGAAACAAATTTGATTGTTTTAGATACACCCATTTGACCAGCCATTTAACTATTACGATAGTCATGGAATATTCTTTCTCTTAGATTAGTTGGCACGTAGTATTTTCCAAGTGGTATATCACTTGGAGCCTTAATCTGTACCTTTTGGGTACTCTAGAGAAGCGGAGATGTGATACTAGTTCTTGTTAAGGTCATGATTTTTTTCTAGGGGCATGAAAGGTCATGTGTTTCCTCTTCTTTATGAAGAGTTTCCAGTTGCCTAGACAAGGAATCGGCCTAGTGTTAAGATGTCCAAGTCGAAAGGATATCAAGTAATTAAATCCTAAAAGAAAGAGAGACCAACATGCATGTCTGGAGGATAGTGTTTTAGCATGACTTAGGTAAGATAAATTCTTATGGTCTGTGAGTATCATGAGAGGTACAGAAGAACCTTCTAATAAATGATGCCATTCCTTGAGAGCTAGAACTATAACCAATAGCTCCCTGTTTCCAATATCATAATTATTTTCTGCAGTGCTCAACTTATGTGCTCACTTATGTACTCAATCCACAAGGATACAATGGATCATTCGGAGACGCCCTCTGAGAAAGGACAGCCTCAACACCATATTCAGACACATCAACGTCTACAATGAATACAAATTAAAGGGGTAAGTAACAATATATACAGCGCTGCACTCGCACTTTTGTGTTTAGGCGGTGTTTGTTACACTTTGTACATAGTGGAATTGGGATATCCACAGAGCAGCTGAACACCGGATACTCTGTTTTCTATAATTAAGTGCCTATATCTGCACACTTGTTTTGTTTGCTATATTCCGTTGGCAAAAAATGTCTTCAAAATGGTTCTGACATGCTTGTGATGAGTTTGTAAATCAGGTGAGTGTATCATTATATTGTCAAGGTATACAATAGCATAGATATGTAAGTAATCTCTCAAGAGGTCATTAATGTGATCTTAAAAGATGGCAGCTGCATTACACAACCTGAACGGCATTACTATATATTCATAATGACCACTTTCGGTGTTGAATGCTGTCTTCCATTCGTCCCCTTCTTTAATGTGAACTAGTTCTTACGCTCCACTTAGATCCAACTTGGCAATAATTTTGAAACCACGGAGTGTATTAAACAGTTCAGTTATCAAGGGTATAGAATACAGAACGTTATTTTATTCAACCCGCTATAGTCTATACAAGGCCAAAGGTCACCCTCTTTTTTGGATAAAAAGAAAAACAGGCTGTTGCAGGTGAGGAGGAACGACTGATAAACCCCTTCTGTAGGGATTCTTGTATGTATTCTTCCATGGCTTGATTTTTATTTTGGAATAGACGATACACTTTTTCCCTGGGTAGGTTAGTGCCTGGTTAGAGTCTGATTGCACAGTCGTATGGTGTGTGAGAAGAAAGACGTTCTACCTCTACCTTATCTCTACCTTATCAAACACTTTCTTAAGGTCCGTGTACTGTGGTGGAATTAAAAGAAGAAAGACGTTCTACCTCTACCTTATCTCTACCTTATCAAACACTTTCTTAAGGTCCGTGTACTGTCCGTGTACTGTGGTGGAATTAAAGGGATAGCAAAGGAGAAGTAGGAGTGTTAAGTGTTAAGAAAAGATATTTGACCTGGCTGATACATGTATGCCTACATGAAGGACTCCTCCAGGATAACACCTATCTTTTTTTCCAATCAAGAGTATGCTTTTGTAACCAAGGAAAACCAAAAACCAGAGAACAAGATGGAGAGGAAATAACCGATCATGTAACAGCCTTAGTTTGGCGGGTAACTAATGGAACCTTCAAGAGGAAGATAAATAAATGTAGTAAAAGTCTGGTCAATAAAGTTGTCAGCTGCTCCAGAATCAATGATAGCCATAGTTTGGTGACAAACAGTTTCCCAAGAAAGGGTTACAGTGAGAAGAAACCTCTGTGGGGCTGGTTTAGGAAGCAAAGACATTAGACCCAAGGCTGGTCTCCTGAACAAACTTAGACGGTGGGTTTTCTGGATGAGTTGGTCAGTCGTTACACAAATGCCTCTTTTTACCACAGTACAAGAACAAGCCCTCTTTTCTTCTATATGTCCTTTCTGCTTCTAAATGTTTTGTAGTGCCTAACTGCATTGGTTCAGGAGTGAGAACAGGTGCAGGTAATGCAGGTAATTCAGTGATAGGATTAGGAGCAAGTCGTACCAGTGCCCTTCTTTGTCTATAAAGATTAAGATGTTTTTGTCTGACCCTTATATCTATCAAACATGTATTGTATCAGATCTTCGAGGGATTCAGGAAGATCCCTAGCAGCCACTTCATCTTTCAAGGACTCAGTAAGCACTTCAAAGAAAACAGCGGTTAAAGCACTATTATTCCAGGATACTTCAGAAGCTAGAGTGCAAACTCATTAGAGTGTTCTGCTACAGATTTAGAACCTTGTTTGATTTTCAATAAAGCCGTGGCGGCAAGTCGTTTTCTACCAGGAATATTAAACACTGTCTTGAAAGCATTAAGAAACTGTTCGTAATCATATACAAGGGCATCATCATTTTCCCACAGGGGGTTCATCCATGCCAATGCCTTACCCTCTAACAGGTTCATAATGAATGCTATTTTTACCTATCAGTAGGGAATGAATTGGGAGCCATCTCAAAGTGTACTCCCACCTGATTCAAAATCCCCTACATAAAACAGGATCTCCAGAATAATGAGGAGGTGGATTTAAACAAACAGGGGGCATGATGAGAAGTGGAGGAAACAGAAACAGCAACCTTCACTTCTCTCTCATTAGCTTCCTGCTTGAGACAAGCCTTTTTGTTAGTATAGTTTGCAAAGCTTGAACAAACTGATTAATTCTATGATCCAAGCCTTCCATCCTAGATTCTTAAGATGTCATTTGTTGCCCCCAAGTTTGCAGGGTCCATGACCCTGTCATAATGTCGATGATTAATACCCACGCAAACTACTGAGCCCTTTTATACTCAAAGATGTATTACCAGGCCTTAGGGTGTCCAGAATTAGCGTGTATAGAAAAAGGTAGAGAATAGTTTGACATCCCAAGGTTAGGAGAGAAGACAGAAGGATAATCGTAGAAGAAAGCCAGGGGTCAAGGATACCAGAGTAACAGATAAACGAGATGCAATGCCAAAATCTGGAACCAGAAAAGTCAGAAATATAGGAACACACTCTCGGGCTACAAAGACCATGGTAGTGCAAGGAAGGGATGTGAAAGGGAGGTATAAATAGGCCTGTATTGATAGGCTAGGGAAATAATTAGGTTAATTAGGAAACGAGTATAAATGGAGTGCATTATAGGGCTACTTTTCCTTCAAGAAACCAAGACCGGTGCTAAAACCTAAGCCTTGTATATCCTTTACTATCTATTTTCCATCCTGTAATACACCCAGCAAAAAGAGGCTGTGAGCACTGTTGAATGGAAGGACCCAAGATGGCCATTGTCCTTTTCCTGGCTAATCCAAGGCAGCATCACGATAGGGTTAGCTCCTCCCCCTTGGCTGTTTAGGACAGTAAACACTTTACAAATAGGGCCTCCTTACCTGGTATCATCAGTCTTTTTTCCTGTCCTCTTGGCTGTGGACATGTTTCTGGTAACTTACATTACCATTATTAGTTTTTGTTTTAAGTTTACCTCTTAATTCCTGGGAGAGTTCAGCCTCTCTCCTGGAAAAAAAAATGGAACATCTGAGAGTTTTAATATGAAGATATATATATAAGGCCATATACACTTACTAATTGAAGAATTCCGCAGTGTTTGTCTAATAGCGGTAATTTAATAGGTATAATGTGATGGAAAATGTATCCACAATGATCCTTCGGATAGCGTTTGTTTAACCCCTTAAGGACCAAACTTCTGTAATAAAAGGGAATCATGACATGTCACACATGTCATATGTCCTTAAGGGGTTAAGTGTGACTCATACTTTAAAGTATAACCGCAGTGATCCTATTGGTAGCAGTGTGTGAGGTGTACACTTTGTATCTATAATAATTCGGCAGTGATCCTCTTGGTAGCGGTTATTATGTGTGACACATGCTTTCTATCATACAGCTTACAGCCGCAGTGATCCTATTGGTAGCGTTTTATGGTGCAGTATTCATGTGTATATCATTGGATATAAGTCACAGTAATCCTTAAGAATACAATTGTGCCTGCATCAATTGGAAAATTACATTTACTGGAAAATTGATTATTATTTGGGAGACCTCCATATAGACATTACCTCTGATTCTTGCTTTCACTTCTATCATGAAGCTGCTTTCGGTAGTTACGCGCCATTTCACCATTTTGGTCGGCATTCTCCTTTATGGGTTCTGGTCCTGTTCGTCAGTTTTAGAAAATTGCGTTTGTTTAAAAATCCCGTTTCTATAACATTTATTTGATAGTAAATTTTTTTTCCTTTCGTGATACGAACGGTACGTTCGTTTCTTTACATGAATGAAAGTTTTGTTCACTATTTCTTTTGGTGAAAATTTCGACTGATTGGGCATGCACATTTGAATGAATGTCTGTGTGTGTAAAAAAAAATTTTCCTCTCCTTTGGATGTCAAAGTTGGAGTTCTTAAGGATAATTTATCATACATTATTCCTGTTAGTTAAGGAAAATTATTTTGAAGCATTATTAGGTTGTCTTAGTTTTTATTTCCCTCCCCTGGATTTAGCTTGGGTATTACCCTATTGTGATGCTGCCATGGATTAGCCAGGAATTCATAAAATTACCTCATACTTCACCGTAATTACCTCACCGTAGTTTTCTTTTCCTGGATACATCCATGGCAGCATCTATAATTTCCCTTCCCATAGTTTTATATCCTTCGAGCGTGTTACTTGACTGATGATACCAGGTAAGGAGGGCCTATTTGTAAAGTGTTTCCTGTCCTAAACAACCAAGTGGGAGGAGCTAACCCTATCATGATGCTGCCATGGATGTATCCAGGAAAAGAAAATTATGGTAAGTATGAGGAAATATTATGAATTCACACTTGATCAAATTGCCACAAGTCCATCTGACATCACTGAATTACAACAGGAAACCTATGTAATTTTAGTGGTTCCTAAAGGATTAAAACCAATTCATATACACTAGACATGTGAATTTCGGTCAGTTCGGACATTCGGGTACTTCCGAATGTCCGAATAAATGAATTGCCGAATTGTCGAAGTTCCGAAATTACCGAATTTCCGAATTGTCGAAGTTGCCGAAATTCTGAAGTGTCCAAGTGCCGAAGTTCCGAAGCACAGTATTGCCTAAGAACTAATATACTTACCCAGTGGAAAAATGAAAAATATTACACTGTATACAATTTTAAATAAAAAGTATACAAACATAGCCAGGATTCAGCTGTAAGCATTTGCAACACTTACAACAATCAAGTAACATACATTCATATAAAATGTAAGCCAGTCAGTGTAATGACAGGAATGAATAAGTAGATAACTCCTTAATTCCCACGGTATTAGGGAGCTATCTACTAAAAGGCTGAAAGACCTAAATTTGTCTTTCAGCCAAATTTACTAATACTAAGTAAAGATTATTTATTTAGGGCCCCAACCCGCCGCTCAGGGGTGGGGGCCAGAGGGGAGGACATTAGGCCCCCCCTTTTCTAATTTAGGGCCCCCACCCACCGTTCAGGGGTGAAGGGGGGGGAAGACATTAGGTCCCCCCCCTTATTAGTATTTAGGGCCCACAGGCTGCTCACTGTTTAATAGACATGCCCCTACTCGCGGTATAGCGAGTAGGGGCAAAATTTACTAATACTAAGTAATTTTTACTTAGTATTAGTAAATTTGTCTGAAAGACCAATTTAGGTCTTTCAGCCTTTTGGAAAAGCAGACTTGGTAAGTCAGAACAGGTAGGGCGCCCCCTAATTGATAACTATACATATGTACAAAAAATATTAAAACATAGCTTTTAATAGTCACTGTAATAAAATAGTTTGCCTGCAATAGGGAACTTGAAAAGAAAAAACAAAATTTGTAAAAACACAGGAGGATGTAACAAACGAGAACGTGCCTGGACGGGGATAAACGTCCTCAGGGAGTCACCCTGAGAATATGACAAAGAAGTCCCCCTATCCTATGGGGCCCGTCACTCAGCACTAGTGCTTCAGGGAACTGTCCTTGATACGGAACAATTCCTACCACTAATACCCTAGTCACACCCTTCAAAAAATTCCCTGACTATAATCAAAGCAACTTCAATAAACTTAGGAGAGTTGCAAGTAGTAGTCTATTAGGGGGAAAAAAAGGTGCAGCAAAAACAGGGTTGTGGGTGAAGTCTATATACAGTGAACTCAGCCCCTAGTCAAGATCCAACAGCTAAGTGGATACAGTGTAGCAGGTTGAGTAGCAGCTGCTTGAGCACTGTATCTAGGGGAGGGGAGCAATTGAGGAAAAGGTGGTGTGGCACAAAAAATAGGAAGGTAGCCCTAGAAATGAGTTGTACAGCGGCATACCCAATCTGACGAAAATATATGTATATCAATTCCGGATCCGATTTTATTCGTCAGACTTTGTATGTTGCCGATTAGATTGCTTCTAAGACCACCTCCGAATTCACAAGTTTATTGTGCCACACCAGACTCCTCTCTACTATTCTCCTCCCCTAGATACAGTGTTCAGAGCAGCTGTTACGCAAATTGTTACACTGTATACATCTGCCTGTCGAATTACTAAGGTAGCAGGCAGGAAGGAATTCTGTGAACCTGAAAGCCTATTAGCATCAGAGCTCTGCATGACTAGCCAGTCAGCCTTTCCTTGATCATTTTTTAGCCAAGATCTACTAGAGGAGAGAGTGGGAGGACAGTTTAAAGGTGTGGTTTGACGGGGAATTGATATACATATATTTTCATCAGATTGGGTATGCCGCTGTACAACTCATTTCTAGGGCTACCTTCCTATTTTTTGTGCCACACCACCTTTTCCTCAATTGCTCCCCTCCCCTAGATACAGTGCTCAAGCAGCTGCTACTCAACCTGCTACACTGTATCCACTTAGCTGTTGGATCTTGACTAGGGGCTGAGTTCACTGTATATAGACTTCACCCACAACCCTGTTTTTGCTGCACCTTTTTTTCCCCCTAATAGACTACTACTTGCAACTCTCCTAAGTTTATTGAAGTTGCTTTGATTATAGTCAGGGAATTTTTTGAAGGGTGTGACTAGGGTATTAGTGGTAGGAATTGTTCCGTATCAAGGACAGTTCCCTGAAGCACTAGTGCTGAGTGACGGGCCCCATAGGATAGGGGGACTTCTTTGTCATATTCTCAGGGTGACTCCCTGAGGACGTTTATCCCCGTCCAGGCACGTTCTCGTTTGTTACATCCTCCTGTGTTTTTACAAATTTTGTTTTTTCTTTTCAAGTTCCCTATTGCAGGCAAACTATTTTATTACAGTGACTATTAAAAGCTATGTTTTAATAGTTTTTGTACATATGTATAGTTATCAATTAGGGGGCGCCCTACCTGTTCTGACTTACCAAGTCTGCTTTTCTATCTTTACACTTATGTGAGGGTTACCCCCTGCTCAGGTCGCCCTTGGGACACACACCCTAGTTGTTTCCCGTTTGGGTATCCAACTTTCTCTTCTTTCAGCCTTTTGGTAGATAACTCCCTAATACCGTGGGAAATAGGGAGTTATCTACTAAGTGGCTGCAAGAGAAGTGCCGAAGTCCCGAAATTCCGAAATGCCGAAATTCCGAAGTTCCGAAGTGCCGAAGTTCCCAAGTGTCGAAGTGTCGAAGTGCCAAAGTGCCGAAGTTCCAAAGTGTCGAAGTGCTGAATTGCGGAAGTCCCGAATTTCGGAATGCCGAACCGAAAATTTTCTCCATGCACATGCCTAATATACACCAAACATGCTTCGGATCTTAGGGATCACCATATCCACTGAGAAGCTTTCGTGGTGTATACAAACAGGTGGACAAGGAAGTTTATTTTCAGCAGAGGAGTTGGATTATGTTCCAAGGAATCTTTTTTTTGTCCAACTGCTAGAAAACTCCCCAATAAAAATATGTATGACTGAAGCAATTTAGTACCATAACCACACCCCCGAACATTTCAAATGGACAAAGAGAGACACTCTAATTTTAAGGGTGTAAGTGGAGGGTATGGCCGGGGGGGAGCTATTCTGTAAAATATTATGTGGCTTGCTAAAAACAATTTATCCAATTACAATGTAATTTAGAACAAGACAATGTATTTTAATAAGAAAGACTGATTTCTAAAACTTTTAATGTAGTTTACTTTAAACACACTTTACTGGGATTTTTATTACTCTGGGGCTTTGGGGTATGCCACAACCATTAAAACAAACTGTAGTAAGTAACTGGGTTATGATGATTATTATGGAAGTAATGCACCATTCACTGTATCCTTCAAGTATGCAGATCTAGTAAGTTGCTATGTGACAGGTACATTGTAGCGGAGATGCAATATTCTCCTAGTTATCTCCGCTTAGAATCCAAGTGAGGCTCAGGAACAAGGCAATTGTAAATCCACAGGCAAGGTTTTCAGCAGGCAAAGTAATACAGCAATATCCCAACAGCAATCCCAATAACTGGACGACACACAGTTTTAGGAGCAGAACTGACAATCTTTATTCCACAGTGCCTTATAAAGCATGCTCCCATGCAAGGGAGGAGTTTTCAACAATTAGTACAGTACCCAATCTGGGAATAGTAACCTCCCACACCTCTCCTCCCTTCAGCTTACATCATAATCTCTTTTACACTGTACAGATTCCCCCAGTTCCTGGATGTACCCCTAAACCTAGGGGTACCCCTTTAAATGGCACATCCCCTGATAGCCCTGATCTGGGTGAGTAACAAATCTAAAAATCACCCAGATCGGACCAGGGGTTCGGGAAATTTATGGAGGTAATAAAAAGACCGACCGTGCTGGATGTAACAGCCGAATTGGGTTCCATGCGATGGGGCCCTGCGGTCGGTCATCGTATAAGGGAACACTTTACACGAACGGCTAAAGGTACAGCGATTAGGTAGGGTTCACAGGATTCCCCTCGTTCGGTTGTTTCTGTCCACCGAACGAGGGGCCGCTCGGTAGTTTGGAACCGTACGGACCGGGCTGGTGGAGGTCTCAGCGGTGTACGCCTAGTCGAGTGTCCAATTTGGGTTCCAGACACTCGACGGCAAAACACTGCTGTTCGGGAGTTTGTAAAATGGCCGCCACCACGTGTTTGTTTCCCGAATGGCGGCCACCCCGAGACAAAGGACCTACCGCACAGCTCGTTAATTACCCGCTTGCAACATCGTTGCCACGGGTAATTGAAGGCACACTTCACACAGGGGAGGTCTGGTTGTTCGGTAGTTTCATTCCCTTACTTTATTCGAATGATTCTACCGAACAATCAGAGGAATACTCTTCTTTTAAAACACATAGAAACTGGCAATGTACACGAATACAGTTATTCACATGAAAATTGTAGGCCAGCCCAGGGTCATCCGCTACATACATATGGCCAGAGGCGGCTCTAGACTTTATGAGGCCTTAGGCGAAACTCAAACATGAGGCCCCACTAACAAAAAAGTGTCACATATACACATTGATGCAGAGTTTACCTGTGTATGTGCCTGAGAGTGTGTCTGACAGAGTATCCTTGTGTGTGAATGTATGTCTCTGTGAGCATGTTTGCGTTTTTGTCTGAGACCCTATGTGTATGGGGTAGCTGCTTAAAGTGTGTTGTGTGTATGGGGGGGGTGATGGTGAGAAGGAGAGGCGGGTGATGGTGAGAGGGGGTGATGGTGACAGGGAGGTGATGGTGTGGGGGTGATGTGAGAGGGGTGATGGTAATGTGAGAGTGAGGGGGGTAATGTGAGAATGAGGGGGGGTAATGTGAGAAAGAGGGGAGGGTAATGTGAGAAGGAGGGGGTGATGTGAGAATGAGGGGGGTTGATGTGAGAAGGAGGGGGGTGATGTGACAAGGGGGTTGATGGTGAGAGGGGGTTGATGCTGAGGGTGGTGAGGGGTGATGCTGAGGGTGGTGGGGGATGGTGAGGGTGGTGTGGGGGGTGATGCTGAGGGTGGTGGGGTGGTGAGGCTGAGGGTGGTGGGGGGGTGAGGGTGGGGGTGGTGATGCTGAGGGTGGTGTGGGGGGTAGTGAGGCTGAGGGTGGTTGGGGGTGGTGAGGCTGAGGGTGGTGTGGGGGGTGGTGAGGCTGAGGGTGGTGTGGGGGGTAGTGAGGCTGAGGGTGGTTGGGGTGGTGATGCTGAGGGTGGTGTGGGGGGTAGTGAGGCTGAGGGTGGTGGGGGTGAGGCTGAGGGTGGTGTTGGGGTGGTGATGCTGAGGGTGGTCTGGGGGGTAGTGAGGCTGAGGGTGGTGTGGGGGTGAGGCTGAGGGTGGTGTGGGGGTGAGGCTGAGGGTGTGGCTGAGTGTGGTGGGGTAGTGAGGCTGAGGGTTATTGGGGGTGGTGATGCTGAGGGTGGTGTGGGGGGTAGTGAGCCTGAGGGTGGTGGGGGTGGTGATGCGGAGGGTGGTGTGGGGGGTGGTGAGGCTGAGGGTGGTGGGGGGTGAGGCTGAGGGTGGTGTGGGGGGTAGTGAGGCTGAGTGTGGTGGGGGGTGAGGCTGAGGGTGGTGTGGGGGGTAGTGAGGCTGAGGGTGGTGGTGGGTGAGGCTGAGGGTGGTGTGGGGGGTGGTGAGGCTGAGGGTGGTGGGGGGTGAGGCTGAGGGTGGTGTGGGGGGTAGTGAGACTGAGGGTGGTGGGGGAGTGAGGCTGAGGGTGGTGTTGGGGGTAGTGAGGCTGAGGGTGGTGGGGGGGTGAGGTTGAGGGTGGTGTGGGGGTAGTGAGGCTGAGGGTGGTGGGGGTGAGGCTGAGGGTGGTGTGGGGGTTACTGAGGCTGAGGGTGGTGTGGGGGGTAGTAAGGCTGAGGGTGGTGTGGGTGGTAGTGAGGCTGAGGGTGGTGGGAGTGAGGCTGAGGGTGGTGTGGGGGGTAGTGAGGCTGAGGGTGGTGGGAAGGTGAGGCTGAGGGGGGTTAGAAATAACCTACCTTTTCTTCCCTGGTGGTCCATAGGGCTCCCTGGTGGTCCTGTGGCCACTGCTTCCGGTCTGGTAACCCGGGGCAACGCTCTGATTGGCCGGTTTTCGCAAGACACATGGTCTGCAGCTCTGCTCACTGCGGAGCTGCAGACCGGTGTCTGCGGTGGCAAGCCGCCGGGCCCCCTTCTGGTGTCAGGTCCTCGGTCACTGACCGAGGACCTGACACAGTCTGCCCACAGGTGGTTAAGGCGGCCGCGAGGCCCCAGCCAGTGCGAGGCCCTAGGCGGCCGCCTAAACCGCCTAATTAGAGAGCCGCCTCTGCTTACCATAGTCTGTGAAACATTGATAAGAAAAAGACAAATGTCATGAAGAACATTAGATGCTCAGTAGGGTAAAGGATTAGTCTTGGTAACAAACAAGCTCTTTATTTTTAATGGATTACATAGATTATGCAGCAATATATTTACAAAAAATTTAATAAAAAACAAATAAAAGTTGTCCTTGAAATTATCCATTGGCACACTGCTCAGTGGACCTGTCTGCAGTCATAGGCAGACACTTCTACATCAAGATGCACCAATCAGAAGCATCTCTTTCAATACATGGGGACTTATCACATCCTACAATCCACTGTCCATCAGACCTTTATGCAATGAGTAATGTTTAGAGAACCAGTTGTTTAACTATAAGTAGAGCACACTGCATGCATGCCAGGGAGAATAATTGAAGGGAACCTGGGAAATAAGCTGTCCGGTATTGTTGGGCTGTCACAGGAGCAGCATTTTTATAAATTGCTGACACTATACCCACTCCCAAAAGAGACTATTCTGAGCACCAGGCGCTTTGCAGTGATGCAAATTGCTTATGGTACTTAGAATGACTCATTGTTATTACTTTATAAATATTAATAATAATAAATATTATTACTATTTATAAAGTGCTGACATATTCCACAGAGCTGTACAGTTGGGAACAGTACAGACCTAGTATTTACAGCCTTTTTTATACAGAGTACTAAAATGGGTGGCTTGTGAGCTTACAATCTTAATCTAAGTCTATGCACCTATCTGAAAATTTACCAGTCAGGAACTTTTGATTGGACCCTTTGTTAGTAGAACTAATGACCGCTGTACTTAAGCTTACTGTAATAAATAAAACACGACACAAAGTATGGGTATAAAAGGCCACAGCCAATTTATTAAAATTCATTGTCCCACAAAACCTGGAGCTATAAAGAGGTACGTTAACAAGGCCAATGCACCATAACATCTTAAAACCTAAGCACATGACATAACTAAAAATACCCCCAGCTTGCCAAGGTATGAAGGTGCCCATCAGAAAACTAATTCGGGAAAAGCATACCCAGATGCCTGCCCCTTACCTGAGGTTCCCAGTTCCATGCCCCACCAGGAACCTTCCACTGGTCATTGCCAAAAATGATAAACCATGACCTAAATACCAGGCAAGCCCCTGCCCTGACTGTGACAGAAAACAAAAACCACCAAAAGGAAGGGAGGGTGGGAAAACTTCACAGGTATTTTTTTTTTTTACTAAAATGGCCACTGACCACCTTAGTTGACCACTAATTATAGCCCCCTAACTTCCCCCCACCAAAAAACACACACACACATACTTTCTGCCTGATAACTGCTAGCCTAGCCCTACTCATTCCCCTCTCAAGGCTCCCCTTGGTCTATTCTGACCCCCGTGAGCTTCATGATAGTGATGGTATCTGGCATTGTCACAATATATGTATTACTTGCATCACTAACCTCTACAATTGTGTCATTTAAGCACTTTGCATTTTTTGACAGAAGGTGCTAAGCTCTTCACTCACAACAAAACAAATTATGTGAGATATTATGCTGATAATGCTGTACAATGATGCATATTCTGTGCATCTAGCATATTTTCATTGTTGTGTTTGTATTTGTATCATTAAATGCATGTGCACTACTCACATTCTGACGTTTTGGTATGATGCAATAGTCTATTGCCATAAAAACCTGCACAGTCCAGACTATTGTGCTTATTTATGTTTTGACAAGCTACGTGCATTGATAAAGATTCTGTGTGTTTTCATGGTTCCATATCTCTGTTGTCCAGACCTGGCTTGTTTTTAAGTCTTGTACCCACACCTACATGCATATCATTGTGCCTTTATGAAGATGCATTACTTCACCTTCCTTCCTTCAATATTTGTATTGGGGGACTGGCTACTGGCTTGGGGAACCCTAGACTACAATTTTGCGGGTGGTGTACACATCATTTTATTATTAGCCCCTACAACCTGCCAGTGGGTGGGAGCAAGGGGAGACAAAAATCCCATCCCCATTACGGAATTACAAATCTGCATCATGGCAGATTTGGATATGATGGAGCATTTGAATCTTCCTTATCATAATCATATTTTATTTATTCCCTCTCTGACCCATTGGAACTCTAGTGAATACCACTGCGATGCTTAAGAATATTCAGAACCGCTCAGAATACATTTACTTTTATCAACAGCAACCAGCAATAATTGGCACAGTAAATGACAGCAAAGGAAGTCAAACAGGTTGTCAGGCGCTTCTGGTATCATTTTCATGTTATTAGCTTAGTTAATGCCGAAACTTTTCCCTTGTATTCCATTGATGCAGGTGCATGTCTTTTTTGATGCATCATCCTTTGGCACAATTGGCAATTTTTTGCTGGATGCTCTATGCCAGCATCATTTATTGATGCCAGTATGCACCTTTCTGGCACCTCAGCTTCAAGACAAATTTTGCGTCCTTTCAGATTTGACATAAGAAATCTTGGCCTTTATGGGTCAGTGTTAATTCATGGTCCTTGCCACTGCAGTTTGTGCTTGTTCTGATTTGGCTTTTTTTCTATTTCCTGATATTTGCTTCCCTGACCAAGCTTCACTGATCATCTTTGCTTACTGACTGCCTTCATCTTGGCCAGTCTGACTTACCTGCGCTCCTAAATCCTTAGCTAGGCTTGTTTATTGCATTTACTAGTTAATCAAACTTTAAAGTCCTGGCGATACTTCTTTCTAAGCCTTTTGGCTACATCTGCAGTTAGGGATCCAAATATACATTTTGTAGCCTTATATTGATATAGATGTTACAAGATCTGAGACCAAGAGTAGCCTAGTACAGGAAGTAAATCCTAAATACAGTGTGTAGCCCTGATTTGAGTGTCACTCTCTCAGTAATAGAGAAGCTTACACTCGGTGGTGATGTTGTGGTTTGTTTTCTTTGATACTTTTGCTCAGATGGAAAAGAGAGCTACAAACTTTGTTGACACCAACAAAGTGTGAAAAATTTAATATGAAATGGTCCAATCAGAAGCTTCCCTATAAAGTTTTCTGATTGAATGAGCCTATTAACAAAGAGCCAGACAAAGTAAAAAGAGAAGACTGTAGGTAAGCACATTCCTAGGACAACACACGTATTATCAGTAGTAAGATCTCCGCCTCTAGCTATGTATTTTATTTTATAAGGTGGTGCAAAAAAAAAACATTTAAAGTTCTAAACATTTTTGATCTCCACATAGTGCTTATTATTAAATGATAGGGAATTCCATGTACAAGTTACTAATACAAAGTATAATATGTAACTAGTGATGTCGCAAACATAAAATTTTCGGTTCGCAAACTTCCGCAAATGTTCGCGAACGGGCGAACCGAGCGAACCGCCATAGACTTCAATGGGCAGCCGAATTTTAAAACCCACAGGGACTCTTTCTGGCCACAATAGTGATGGGAAAGTTGTTTCAAGGGGACTAACACCTGGACTGTGGCATGCCGGAGGGGGATCCATGTCAAAACTCCCATAGAAAATTACAGTTGATGCAGAGTCTGGTTTTAATCCATAAAGGGCATAAATCAACTAACATTCCTAAACTGTTTGGAATAACGTGCTTTAAAACATCAGGTATGATGTTGTATCGATCAGGTAGTGTAAGGGTTACGCCCGCTTCACAGTGACAGACCAAACTCCCCGTTTAACGCACCGCAAACAACTGCAAACAGTCCATTTGCACAACCGCAAACTCCCCATTTGCACAAGGTTGGATACCAAGCTAGCCATGTCCCGTTCCTTGTCCTCACTGATGTCATTGAAGGTCTCTCTTCCTCCACCCAGGAAGCGGGAGATGGAAAAAGATGCTTGGTCGGTCCTCCTACTTCAAATTTGGGGCACTGCGCGTGCAATCTAATGTGCCACCAGATAGGAGTAGTGTGTTAAGTAGTACTATTCTAATCAGTTTAATCCCTGTTACTTCCCCTATCAGGGGACGTGTATATAAGGCATCAATTTTAGGAAGTGGGAGATGGAAAAAGATGCTTGGTCGGTCCTCCTACTTCAAATTTGGGGCACTGCGCGTGCAATCTAATGTGCCACCAGATAGGAGTGGTGTGTTAAGTAGTACTATTCTTATCAGTTTAATCCCTGTTATGTCCCCTATCAGGGGACGTGTATATAAGGCATCGATTTTAGGAAGCGGGAGATGGAAAAAGATGCTTGGTCGGTCCTCCTAATTCAAATTTAGGGCACTGCGCGTGCAATCTAATGTGCCACCAGATAGGAGTGGTGTGTTAAGTAGTACTATTCTTATCAGTTTAATCCCTGTTACGTGTATATAAGGCATCGATTTTAGGAAGAGGGAGATGGAAAAAGATGCTTGGTCGGACCTCCTACTTCAAATTTGGGGCACTGCGCGTGCAATCTAATGTTCCACCAGATAGGAGTGGTGTGTTAAGTAGTCCCCCTCATCAGGCCTTTTTTAGTTGAATTCATCTTAATAAAGGTGAGGTAATCTCGACTTTTTTGACCTAGGCGACTTCTCTTCTCAGTGATAATACCTCCTGCTGCACTGAAGGTCCTCTGACAGGACACTTGAAGCAGCGCAGGCCAGAAGTTCTATCGCAAATTGGGATAGCTCAGGCCACAGGTCAAGCCTGCACACCCAGTAGTCAAGGGGTTCATCGCTCCTCAGAGTGTCAATATCTGCAGTTAAGGCAAGGTAGTCTGCTACCTGTCGGTTAAGTCGTTCTCTGAGGGTGGACCCCGAAGGGCTGTGGCAATGCATAGGACTTAAAAAGCTCTGCATGTCCTCCATCAACAACATGTCTGTAAAGCGTCCTGTCCTTGCCGGCGTGGTCGTGGAAGGAGGAGGATTACTTTCACCTCTTCCTCTGTTAGATTCCCGTTGTGCTGTGACATCACCCTTATATGCTGTGTAAAGCATACTTTTTAATTGATTTTGGAACTGCTGCATCCGTTCCGACTTGCCGTAATTTAGTAACATTTCAGGCACTTTCTGCTTATACCGGGGGTCTAGAAGCGTGGACACCCAGTACAGGTCATTCTCCTTCAGCCTTTTTATACGAGGGTCCCTCAACAGGCACGACAGCATGAAAGACCCCATTTGCACAAGGTTGGATGCCGAGCTACTCATGTCCTGTTCCTCGCCCTCAGTGATCTCTCTGAAGGTATGTTCTTCCCCCCAGCCACGTACAACACCATGGATACCAGATAGGTGACAACGAGGACCCTGGGATGCCTGTTGTGGTTGGTCTTCCTCCTCAAAGCCACATTCCTCCTCTGACTCCTCTTCCTCACAATCCTCTTCCAGCGTTGCCGCAGGTCCAGCAAGCGATGCTGATAAGGCTGCTTCTGGTGGTGATGGTGACCACAACTCTTCCTCTTCACAGTCATCTACGGCATGATCCAGCACTGTTCGCAGGGCACGCTCCAGGAAGAAAACAAATGGTATGATGTCGCTGATGGTGCCTTCGGTGCGAATGACTAGGCTTGTCACCTCCTCAAAAGGACGCATGAGCCTACAGGCATTGTTCATGAGCATCCAGTAGCGTGGCAAAAAAATTCCTAGATCCGCAGAGGCTGTCCTAGCACCCCAGTCATACAAATACTCGTTAATGGCCTTTTCTTGTTGGAACAGGTGGTCGAACATTAGGAGTGTTGAATTCCAACGTGTCGGGCTGTCGCAAATCAAGTGCCTCACTGGCATGTTGTTTCGCCACTGGATATCAGAAAAATGCGCCATGGCCGTGTAGGAACGCCTGAAATGGCCACACACCTTCCTGGCCTGCTTAAGGACGTCCTGTAAGCCTGGGTACTTATGCACAAAGCGTTGTACGATCAGATTACACACATGTGCCATGCACGGCACATGTGTCAACTTGCCCAAATGCAATGCCGCCAACAAATTTCTTCCGTTGTCACAAACCACTTTGCCGATCTCCATTTGGTGCGGAGTCAGCCACTGATCCACCTGTGCATTCAGGGTGGACAGGAATGCTGGTACGGTGTGACTCTCTGCTTTCAGGCAAGTCAACCCCAAGACGGCGTGACACTGCCGTATCCGGGATGTGGAACAGTACCTGGGGAGCTGGGGGGGTGCCGTTGATGTGGAGCAAGATGCAGCAGCAGAAGAGGACTCAGCCAAGGAGGTTATGGAAGAGGATGGAGTAGGAGGAGTAGAGGAGGTGGCAGCAGGCCTGCCTGCAAGTCGTGGCGGTGTCACCAACTCCTCTGCAGAGCCACGCATTCCATGCTTGGCAGCCGTCAGCAGGTTTACCCAATGCGCAGTGTAGGTGATATACCTGCCCTGACCATGCTTTGCAGACCAGGTATCAGTGGTCAGATGGACCCTTGCCCCAACACTGTGTGCCAGACATGCCATTACTTCCTTTTGCACAATGGAGTACAGGTTGGGGATTGCCTTTTGTGCAAAGAAATTTTGTCCGGGTACCTTCCACTGCGGTGTCCCAATAGCTACAAATTTTTTGAACGCCTCAGACTCCACCAGCTTGTATGGTAAAAGCTGGCGGGCTAAGAGTTCAGTCAAGCCACCTGTCAGATGCCGGGCAAGGGGGTGACTTTGTGACATTGGCTTCTTACGCTCAAACATGTCCTTGACAGACACCTGACTGTGGGCAGATAAGCAGGAACTGCTCAAGGCGAGAGACGGAGGGGCGGATGGTTGAGAGGGGGCAAGGAGGACAGCAGGGGTTAACATGGCTGAAGATGCTGGACCAGGAGGAGGATGGCGGCTTTGAGTTTGTGTGCTGCTTGTACTCATGCATTGATCCCATAGGCGTTTGTGATGTGCGATCATGTGCCTTCGCAAAGCAGTTGTACCTAGGTGGGTGTTGGACTTCCCACGACTCAGTTTCTTTTGGCACAGGTTGCAAATGACATCACTGTTGTCAGAGGCTGAAACACAAAAAAAATGCCACACTGCTGAGCTCTGCAATGACGGCATTCTGGTGGTGGCAACAGCATGCGTTGATTGGCGTGCTGTCTGGCTGACCCCAGGTGCCGATGCATGCTGGCAGACAACTAGGTGTTATTCAATCTATTACAGTCAAAATGTTATTTTTTTTTTAAAAAAAATGTACACTACTGTTACACCAGATATGAGTTGCACTGGTGTGATACTGTGCCCTGGCAGGCCCTGAAACGCACACTCGTGAAGGAAACTGACTGCTATTATATTACAGTCCAAAAAGTTTTAGTTTTTTTTTTAAATGCAAGCTATTGTGACACCAGATATGAGTGAGTGGTGGCACTGGGCAGGCCCTGAAACGCAAACTAGTGAAGGAAACTGACTGCTTTTATATTACAGTTAAAAAAGTTTAGTTTTTTTTAAATGCAAGCTATTGGGACACCAGTGAGTGACTGGTGGCACTGGGCAAGTGAGCAAAGTATATGCTGTGAGCCTGACACACACGCTGGCAGACAACTAACTGCTATTCAATCTATTACAGTCAAAATTGTATTTTTTTTTTATTTTTTTTTAAATGTACACTACTGTTACACCAGATATGAGTTGCACTGGTGTGACACTGTGCCCTGGCAGGCCCTGAAACGCACACTAGTAAAGGAAACTGACTGCTATTATATTACAGTCCAAAAAGTTTCGTTTTTTTTTAAATGCAAGCTATTGGGACACCTGATATGAGTGAGTGGTGGCACTGGGCAGGCCCTGAAACGCACACTAGTGAAGGAAACTGACTGCTATTATATTACAGTCCAAAAAGTTGTTTTTTTTGTTAAATGCAAGCTATTGTGACCCCAGATAGAGTGGTGGCACTGGGCGAGTGGGCACAGTATAGGCTGTGAGCCTGACACACACGCTGGCAGACAACTAACTGCTATTCAATCTATTACAGTCAAAATTTTATTTATTTTTTTAAATGTACACTACTGTTACACCAGATATGAGTTGCACTGGTGTGACACTGTGCCCTGGCAGGCCCTGAAACGCACACTCGTGAAGGAAACTGACTGCTATTATATTACAGTCCAAAATGTTTTGTTTTTTTTAAATGCAAGCTATTGTGACACCAGATATGAGTGAGTGGTGGCACTGGGCAGGCCCTGAAACGCACACTAGTGAAGGAAACTGACTGCTATTATATTACAGTCAAAAAAGTTTAGTTTTTTTTAAATGCAAGCTATTGAGACACCAGTGAGTGAGTGGTGGCACTGGGCAAGTGGGCACACTATACGCTGTGAGCCTGACACACACGCTGGCAGACAACTAACTGCTATTCAATCTATTACAGTCAAAATTGTATTTTATTTTTAAAAATGTACACTACTGTTACACCAGATATGAGTTGCAGTGGTGTGACACTGTGCCTTGGCAGGCCCTGAAATGCACACTAGTGAAGGAAACTGACTGCTATTATATTACAGTCCAAAAAGTTTTTTTTTTGTTAAATGCAAGCTATTGTGACACCAGATATGAGTGGTGGCACTGTGCGAGTCGGCACAGTATACGCTGTGAGCCTGACACACACGCTGGCAGACAACTAACTGCTATTCAATCTATTACAGTCAAAAAAATTTTTTTTTTTTTTTTAAATGGACGCTACTGTTACACCAGATATGAGTTGCACTGGTGTGACACTGTGCCCTGGCAGGCCCTGAAACGCACACTCGCGAAGGAAACTGACTGCTATTATTTATTTATTTATTTATTTTTTTGTGTTACTTTTTTTTTTTAATTCTTTATTTTTGATGTGCTTGAGAGTTACTTGCATTCTCACTTAGCCACAACAGCAACAGCGAGACAAGTTTTAACTTTAAGCTGAACAATGGTGGCATATAGGCAAAACTGTGCACATATTTTGGTAGGAATCAAGAATGGTGCACGTTTAAAACTTAGATGCAGTATGAATGAATAAGGAAAACAACAAATTAATTAGATAACATCAAGCTTGATCATGTAGGTGATTGGCTTGGCAGGGTGAAGCTGTACACGTACCATAACTACCCAGGATGATGACATTAACTA
Source organism: Pelobates fuscus (assembly GCF_036172605.1). Lineage (NCBI taxonomy): Eukaryota > Metazoa > Chordata > Amphibia > Anura > Pelobatidae > Pelobates > Pelobates fuscus. The sequence continues at coordinate 71,011,182 of NC_086317.1, read as the reverse complement.
TGATTAACCAAAAAAGGTCATTAACTTTGCTTGTATGTCATGGGTTTTGCTCTCATGGATGCTTAATACAGGAGAGTAGGGTCACTGGAACCGTAGCCTGACTGAGGGGAAGTCGAGCCCCAGCGGACGCTGAGCCCATACCATATATACCATTATATTTGGTGTTAACAACACATGCCTGAGGGTAGGAACACTTAGACGTAAGTAAATGTAGCAGAGACCAGTCAGCAGATGCATAAGTATGAATATACATAAGTTGCGGCAAGAAAAAAAAAAAATAACTTAGATGCCGTATGTTTATAAAAATAAAACTACCCCTCAATTAGCTAACAGGCTTAATCATGTCTGGGATTAGGTTAGCAGGGTTTGCTGCATATTTTCTATAGAGACATGTACATATGAGAACTGTGCTTTTGTGTCATGGATTTCCCTCTCGTGGGTGCTTAGTAACGGAGAGCATAGTGATATATATATGGCATTATGTTAGATACGTTGAGACCCGATAAGGCAATTTCAATAAGAGCATGTGTTCCCTGCCCCCGTGTCCTGTGAATTAAGTGCTACAAACGCGTAGAGTCAGAATGCAATGTCAACAGTGAAACATTTTAACTGGAAAGATGGTGTTTAGTCACTTATAGACAATCACCACAGCTCCGTGTTACCAGGAGGGATTGTCAGGGGTTCCACTTGCTTCCGTCAGCCGATGCCGCACATAGTCCAGAGTCGGTGTGGCGGCTTGGCACAGGGCTCCGCTTTCCTCCCTCTTCTCATTCGGTTTCTCTCCCCAGTGGGCCATGAATGAGCTGGTTTTGTCCCCCTGGGTTTTGTCTCGCTGCGTCTTGATCAGCGTCGCCATGGGCTTTGCGGATGGTAGCGTGCAGGTTTGTACTTTGCTGGGCCGCGGTTTCTGGGACCGCCGAGTGAGGGGTATTATTGTGGTAATCGAGGGATTCGGCTCCGTTTCCGACTCTTTTTTGAGCTTTGGCGCTGATTTATTTTGGAGGTCGCTCTGGGTTTGCTAGGGGGATGCCATTGCAGGGTGCGTTGTGTGGACGGGCGGATCCACGCCACCAGCTCTCTCATTGCCATCCGATGAGGTTGCCTTCTGGCTTTGAGCTTTGCCCAGAGGTAGGAGCATAGCAAGCTTCTAAAGTCCCCTGTGTGCTTGGGTGGTGCGATGCATGGGTGCTTGGACCGAGGCCGCAGCCGCGACGCCATCTTAGTTGGGACCTGTAGTCTTCGTCTGTTTGACGACTGAGCCGCTTGTGCAGGTGTGATTGTGGGGGTATTCGTCCCCAGCGAGGACCGGGATGTCCCCCGCCGGTCCATAGGGGGGGGTAGCAGGGCTATGACGGGTTCCCGCTTAGGAGTGCGCCCCGGGCCGGGAGATCGGCCGTCTTCCTCGGGCTGCAGGCTTTGCTCCAGTTTAGACCGCATGGTCATGTGAGGCTTTCCTGTGTTGTATCGGTGCCGGGGTTTTATCGTTATGTTCCCAATGCTGTTCTGTGACTGATCCCGGTCCCCGGTTGCCGCTAGTACGATTGTATCGGTCGGTAGCTTCACACTTTTGTCCGTGGCTGCTGGAGCTCTCAGAATGTGCGGCTGGCCATCTTGGCTGTCAGGCCCCCCCCCCCCCGACTGCTATTATATTACAGTCCAAAAAGTTGTTTTTTTTGTTAAATGCAAGCTATTGTGACACCAGTGAGTGAGTGGTGGCACCGGGCAGGCCCTGAAACGCACACTAGTGAAGGAAACTGACTGCTATTATATTACAGTCAAAAAAGTTTGTTTGTTTTTTAAATGCAAGCTATTGTGACACCAGTGAGTGAGTGGTGGCACTGGGCAAGTGGGCACAGTATATGCTGTGAGCCTGACACACAGGCTGGCAGACAGGCAACTGCAATTACATTACAAAGAAAAAAAAAGTAGACTGATGTTCTAGCCCTAAAAAGGGCTTTTTGGGGTGCTGTCTTCACAGCAGAGATCAGATGAGTGGTGAGAGGGGGTGATGCTGAGGGTGGTGAGGGGGTGATGCTGAGGGTGGTGTGAGGGTGATGCTGAGGGAGGGGGGAGATGTGAGAGAGAACCTACCTGGTCCTTGATTTATTCCCTGGTAGTCCGGTGGTCATTACCACAGCAACGCTCTGATTGGCCAGTTCTCGCGAGACACATGGTCTGCAGGTCTGCACACTGCGGAGCTGCAGACCAGTGTCTGATGGCTGGCCGGGCAGGCAGGAGGGGCCTCGCACCCGGCGGCATACCGGGCAAGCTGCCGGGCCCCCTCCTGGTGTTGGGTCCTCAGTCACTGACCGAGGACGCAACACAGTTTGCCCTCAGGCGGTTTAGGTAGCCGTGTGGCCCCAGCCAGCGCGAGGACTTAGGCGGCCGTCTAAACCGCCTAATTAGAGAGCCGCCTCTGAAGGGTTTGGTAGACAGAGGCCAATATGCGCATGAAAGGCTGCGTAGAAGTTGAGACAAGGTACCGGTAAGGATAAGACAAAGGAGTAGTCAGGATAGCAAGTGGTCAGGTTAGGCAGCATAGGTTCAGAATCAGGAAACAAGCCAAGGGTCAAATACTAAGAGAACAACATGTATAAATAGAAGGAGTAAAGGGAACAGTTGTATAAACAAGGAACTTAGTAACACTGAGCAGGGAGGACTGGCCCCCTGTGACGTAAATGCCCATTACCCTTTAAAACGCGCATGGCTAGGCATGTGCGTGCCTAGGGAACATGGCTGCATGGAAGTCATGTCATATCCCTCTGAATTGGACATCAACTGGGTCGGATTGTGAATTGAAGCGTCTGGCTGTCAGAAGAGCAGACCTCAGGGAGAGGCGCCATCTAACCAACATTCGCCAGTGCTCTACAACCTAGCATCCTGCAGGGAAAGAGAAGCGATGTGTCATGGAAGCGAGAGGGGATTAAGATGTGAAAGCAGAGCAGAGTGGGGGCGTGACCAGTGGTGTATCCTGGTTTTGTGCTGCCCTAGGCAGGACAAAACTCAGGCGCCCCCCCACCCTCTGCTGTTCCTGATGTGACTGGTTAGTTCTTAACTACCTGTACAAGATACAACGAGAGAATACCACCCCATGATATATATACAGTTGAGCGCAAAAGTTTGCATACCCTTGGATATGGTAATATATGTACCATTTTTAAAGAAAACATGAGTGAGCAGGCAAAACACATTTCTTTTATTTCTTATTGGATTCATATTCAACTGTAGGTTATAACAGAATGGCACAATCATAAAACAAAACATGGCAACAAAGAAAATAATGAAATGACCCCTGTTCAAAAGTCTACATACCCTTAGTTCTTAATACTGTGCACGCTACTTTAGCATCAAAGGTAGCGTGCAGTCTTTTGTAATAGTTCTCTATGAGCCGCTAATTCTTGCAGGTGGTATAGCTGCCCATTCGTCTTGGCAAAATGACTCCGGGTCATGCAAAGTCTTTGGTCGTCTTGCATGAACCCCACGTTTGAGATCTCCCCCAGAGTGACTCGATGATATTAAGGTCAGTGGACTGTGATGGCCACTCCAGAAACTTTACCTTTTTCTGCTGTAACCACTGGAGGGTCAACTTGGCCTTCTGCTTAGGGTCATTGTCATGCTGAAAATACAGTTCTTTTCTGCTCCACATGGCTCAGTATCTAGCCTGCTCAGTGCATACATGTGAGAGCTAACAAACTAATTGACTATTTATACACAGACACTAACTGCAATTTAAAAATCCACAGGTGTGGGAAATTAACCTTTAATAGCAATTTTAACCTGTGTGTGTTACCTTGTGTGTCTGTAACAAGGCCATAACAACAACACAGTATGGAAAGACAAAAAATAAAAAAAGTATAACTAAACAATACTAAATAATACAAAAAAGATATTGCACACTAGAATAACTCCAAAGAGATATATACATGAATACTTTTATTAAACAACAATAGGCATAACAAACATAAAGCACAAAGTAAAGTGACAACAAATAAGGCAATAAATTATACAATGATATTTACCACAAATTCCACAAGCCTAATCTGACAGAAACACGAGCCCCTAATACCCCCAATGTTTCGGCACCTAGGGTTTGAGAAAGGCAGCCAAGAGGTGCCGAAAAGTTGGGGATATTAGGAGCTCGTGTTTATGCCAGATTAGGCTTGTGAAATTTGTGGTAAATATCATTGTATAATTTATAGCCTTATTTGTTGCCACTTTACTTTGTGCTTTATGTTTGTTATGCCTATTGTGGTTTCATAAAAGCATTTATGTATATATCTCTTTGGAGTTATTCTAGAGTGCCATCTCTTTTTGTATTATCTGTAACAAGGCCAAACATTCCATGGTATGTTTGGGTGATTTAAGTTATCATTATGATTTAAAAAGAAGTTCAACAACTATATCATAAATAAAATACATATTTTATTTATATAATAAAATACATATTTTTTTGCACGAGCACAACTGTAAAATAAAACACATATGTAGTTTTCCTCCAGGCATTCTCTCAATAGACTGCCACCATGGCTGCCTTTAATGTTGATTGTACCCTGAGCAAGCATTTGTTGAGACCCCTGATCCCTGCAACCCCACTACCTAGCATGAAATCATGCCCTCAACCCAAAGACACACATAAAAAAACATACACACATAGATTGTAGACTTAGCCACACTCATTTTTCACCTAAAGAAATTACACACACTGACACGCATACAGATGCAAGCACTGACACACATACATATACACACATACACAGGCTCACATATACAGACATCCAAATACACAGACATACAAAGACAGATACACAAGTGTACACACAGATACACACTGGCACACATACAGACACACACAAACACACATACAGATAAATTGACAAACGCACCCTGACATACATGCAGATATACACAATAACACGCATACAGATACATACACAGACACACATGTAGTTACAGATACATACACACACTTACACATACAGATGCATAGACACACACACTGACACACATACAGATACACAGACACATACAGATACACAGGGGCACAAACTGAAACACATGCAGATACACAGGCACACATACAGACACACAGATACCCATAAAGACACACAGATACACACACTGATACACATGCAGGTACACAGACACAGTAAATGACAAGCATTCAGACATACAGAATGACACTCATTTAGATGCAAACACTGACACACACAGATACAGAGGGGCACATACATACACACATATAGACAGATACACACAGACAAACAGATACACATACTGACACACATATATACATATAGACAGATACACACATGCATATGCACATACAGACAGATACACACAGAAACACACATACAGACACACATGCAGACAGATACACACACTGATGAATATACAGACAAATACATATACAAACACACAGATACACAAACAGACACATATGCAGATACACATACAGAGAAATACACATACAGTCAGATAGAAACACACAGACATACACACATACATACGTACAAATACACACACAGACATGCATACATACAGGCACGCATACATACAGACACACATACATACAGACACACATACAGGCAGACACACATGCAGACAGATACACATGCAGGTACACAGACACACTAAATGACAAGCATTCAGACATACAGAATGACACTCATTTAGATGCAAACACTGACACACACAGATACAGAGGGGCACATACAGACACACATATAGACAGATACACACAGACAAACAGATACACATACTGACACACATATATACATATAGACAGATACACACATGCATATGCACATACAGACAGATACACACAGAAACACACATACAGACACACATGCAGACAGATACACACACTGATGAATATGCAGACAAATACATATACAAACACACAGAAACACACATACAGACAGATACACACACTGATGAATATACAGACAAATACATATACAAACACACAGATACACAAATAGACACATATGCAGATACACATACAGAGAAATACACATACAGTCAGATAGAAACACACAGACATACACACATACATACGTACAAATACACACACAGACACGCATACATACAGGCACGCATACATACAGACACACATACATACAGACACACATACAGACAGACACATGCAGACAGATACACATGCAGGCACTCATACAGACAGACACACAAACAGACACACATGGAAAATATAAATTTTTAGTCACCCTCCTGTTTCCTACCTTTTGGATGCAGGAGGATGACTCTCCTGGGGTGCAGTGGCTGACCGAGGCTATTGTGAGTCTGGCTCTATCCGAGTCCATGCTGCCCCTCTTTTCCCAACTCCCCCCGCATGGCTGTCACTTCTTCCCAGCACTGACTTTATCACAGGGGGCCCGGTCACGCTGTTAAAGTGTTGCACCCCTGCAGACTCATTGCCATCGGGTGGCCCTAAGAGCATAAGCACCCGCTGCATGCAGCCCGCAGCGATATTTCCATGCTGGTCGCATGCATTACGATCTCTAGCAGCCGGGGGCCTCATAAAGAAGGGCAGCTGCTTTGGGCCCCCAAGAAATCCCTGAGGTTGGGGCAGCTGCCCCTTTTTGCCCCACCTTAAAGATGGCCCTGACTGCCGCAAACAGTAACAAGTGACTAGGTGCTATGGAAATATCAGAACCACATTGGCCTGTGGGGGGCCGTCACTCATCTTGGAACTTGTGTTGTATCTGTTTGTTACATTGGAGCTCATCTGCTAGTGTAGCTTTGCTTTTAAAAACAAGACAACGAGTAAGCGCTAGATAACACAATATGGCAGCAACCCTATAAGGGAGTCCCTCAAAAACCCTAAATAGTACAATTTAAAGTAACAAATATACTTTAATATTAAAAATACACAATTATATAACCATAAACGCGTTTCGCCAAAAGGCGAAACGCGTTTATGGTTGATAACGCCTTTTGGCGAAACGCGTTTATGGTTATATAATTGTGTATTTTTAATATTAAAGTATATTTGTTACTTTTAATTGTACTATTTATCTATTATTACACATTATCTACTTTTTACCTGGCATCTTTTTATTACACCGGACTCCAAGTAATCCTAGGTGGGGATTATACCACCAGCGCTATCAACAAGGAGCAGTTGATCTGCTCCTATCTTGTGAGTACCCATTTTATTTCATTATTTTATTCAATAGTCTCTTACACAGTGAACACTATTGGCTGTTTCTCTCTACCCAAGTGTCTACCATACCACGGACGGAGGAAACACAGACAAAGGAAATTCACCTCATATCCCATAAGCGGGGATCATACCGCTATATGCCCTTCATACCAGAGCGGGTTTTAGCTCTTTTAAATGTGATTTTGCATTCAAGATTCTTATATTTTTACCTCTACTAATATCAGACATACTACACTATTTGGCTTCCTATATATTTTCTTGTCTCTTACATATGAGCTGATCCATAAGGAAGAACATAATAAGGATAATTGTTCCGGACTGAATACTACCATTCAACACAACTTCAACAGACGTTCTTAGATAAGATTTTTTCTTTTTATCCATTTATCTTATTTGGACTATTTTACCTAGTTTTATCAGGCGCAGCCCTTATTTTTATTTTTATTTTCAGCTTTTCTTTTAAGCTTGTTCTCTCCTCTCTTTTCCTGTTTATGTCTGCCGAAACTCAACAAATTGGACTGTCACACCATAACATTTTATAAGGAGATTCAGTTATACATAATGTTTGTAAACTCACTTGAATGTACTTCAACTACATTTCTACAAAAAATAATTTTAAGTTTGTCTGGTTTTTCTAAATGTATTTTTTTTTGTATGCCTACATTTGATGTTAAATCCAATACACTTCAAGTTAAAAATAAAAAAAATTAAATCTACCTGTGGAAGATTTAGGTGCTGAAGTATGTATTCACTTTTGGGACTGGAAGATTTCCATCATGTAGGGGAATGTTTAGAAGATGGCGATAAATTTAATTTAATTTTGGAGATAAGCTTTTCAAATGAAAAAAAAAATGTGTTTCAAATGATCACACTCTGTTATAAAAACATTTCAAATGATTTATCTACCAACAGAATTCCAGACTTTAATGATGACTTCTGTAGACTTCATTTAAAGACAGTGATTGTTTTAACAGCTTATGCTAAAATGTTAAATCAAGACCCATGTTCCTATATCTTGACAATGCGGAGATAACCACTTAAGGCAGATAATTCCACATCTGTATTCAGTGGCGTACATACCAGGGTCGCAGGGGTCGCGGCTGCGACCGGGCCCGGCCCACCAGGGGGCCCGGCCGCCCCTGTGACCCGGTATGTACGTTCTGGGCCAGCCTCTTCTCCTGGGGGGCCCAGGAGCCGGCCACCTCCGGCGGGCAGTCAGGCTGGCAGGCGCGCGAGGGAGCACTCTCCCCTGAGTGCTTCCTCTTCAGCTCCCTCGCGCACCGCACTGATACCGGAGCCGGAAGATGACGTCATCTTCCGGCGCCGGCATCCCTACGCGGCGCCCGAGGGAGCTGAAGAGGAAGCACTCAGGGGAGAGTGCTCCCTCGCGCGCCTGCCAGCCTGACTGCCCGCCGGGTGACCGGCCCCCCAGGAGCCCAGCAGCACCACTGGACCCCAGGGAATCCCCTCAGCACTCCAAAAGGTAAAGGGGGGATTAAATTAAAAAAAAAATGTGTTAGTGTGTGTGTGTTACTGTGAGTGTTAGTGTGTGTGTGTGTGTGTTAGTGTTACTCTGAGTGTTAGTGTGTGTGTGTGTTAGTGTCACTGTGAGTGTTAGTGTGTGTGTTAGTGTTACTGTGAGTGTTAGTGTGTGTGTGTGTGTTAGTGTTACTCTGAGTGTTAGTGTGTGTGTGTTAGTGTTACTCTGAGTGTTAGTGTGTGTGTGTTAGTGTTACTCTGAGTGTTAGTGCGTGTGTATGTAAGTGTTACTGTGAATGTTAGTGTGTGTGTGTGTTAGTGTTACTCTGAGTGTTAGTGTGTGTGTGTGTTAGTGTTACTCTGAGTGTTAGTGTGTGTGTGTGTGTGTTAGTGTTACTCTGAGTGTTAGTGTGTGTGTGTGTTAGTGTTACTGTGAGTGTTAGTGTGTGTGTGTGTGTGTGTGTGTTAGTGTTACTGTGAGTGTTAGTGTGTGTGTTAGTGTTACTGTGAGTGTTAGTGTGTGTGTTAGTGTTACTGTGAGTGTTAGTGTTACTGTGAGTGTTAGTGTCAGTGAGTGTGTGTCTGCTAGTGAGTGTGTTACTGTGTGTGTCTGTTACTGAGTGTGTTTGTGTTAGTGAGTGTGTGTTTGTCAGTGAGTGTATGTTTTGTAAGTGAGTGTGTATGTATGTCTGTCGCTGAGTGTGTCTCTCTCAGTAAATGCCCAGCAGCACCACTGGACCCCAGGGAATCCCCTCAGCACTCCAAAAGGTAAAGAGGCTGGGGGGTTAAATAAAAAAAAAATGTGTTAGTGTGTGTGTGTTACTGTGAGTGTTAGTGTGTGTGTGTGTGTTAGTGTTACTCTGAGTGTTAGTGTGTGTGTGTGTTAGTGTTACTCTGAGTGTTAGTGTGTGTGTGTGTTAGTGTTACTGTGAGTGTTAGTGTGTGTGTTAGTGTTACTGTGAGTGTTAGTGTTACTGTGAGTGTTAGTGTTACTGTGAGTGTTAGTGTGTGTGTGTTAGTGTTACTGTGAGTGTTAGTGTCACTTGTGTACATACCGCGGTCGCAGGGGTCGCAACCCTGCAACCCCTGCGACCAGGTGCCGCCGCCATGTGTTGCGGCCCCGGCCTGCGCAGAGTAAGCATGCGGGGGGGGCCCACGGATCAATTTTCGCACCGGGGCCCCATAGGTCATGTGTACGCCATGTCTGTATTGCTCTTTCCATAGATAATCCTTTCCTTTGCAATATAAAAAGAAAACCTAATTTATGCACCTTTTGTCTTGTGCAGAGTCCTGTAAACCAGCAGGATACAGCATAGCTAGTGGGGCATATATTAAACTGTTATGATACAAATAGGTGTATTTAAAAGTAAATTTGATTTCATATAAATATAGACTTGCAGAAGGGGAAAAAATATTTTAAAATAGCCCCCTTCCTGTCAATGAATTATTTGTCATTGCGTCAGCACAGAGCTCTATGTCAAAGAATTGCCTAACAATAAATCAGGAAAAATGTTCTATAGGTGGTCATCCTCCTCACCAGTACAGCAACTACAGCTCATTTACTTTGGTTAGTGCCCAGCCAACATTCTTGTACTCTTGGGCTGAAGATATGAACATCTGAAAACAACTTTGTGGTAAATATATATATTAGATATATTTTGACAGGCAACAGAGTGTGGTAGTCAATTGAGTATATTAGAAGCAAGATCTACTTACCAATGGGGTGCCTGTACTTGGACCCATTCTCTTTAATATTTTTATTAGAGATATTGCAGAAGTTCTTGATGGTAATACAACGATTTGCAACAGAGTTTACGTTCCAAGAGGGGTAAGCAAAATGACAAATGATTTGGTAAACTACAAAAATGGTCAGAGCTGTTGCAACTGACATTTAATGTGGATAAGTGCAAGATAATGGCATCTTGGACGTAAAAACCCAAGGGCGGAGTACAGAATATTTGAGTCCTAACCTCAACATCTGAGGAAAGTGATTTAGGGGTGATTATTTCTTATGACTTAAAGGTAGGCAGACAATGTAATAGAGCAGCAGGAAATGCTAGCAGAATGCTTGGTTGTATAGGTGGAGGTATTAGCAGTAGAACGAGGGAAGTGCTCATGACATTGTACAGAACACTGGTGAGACCTCACTTGGAGTATTGTACGCAGTACTGGAGACCGTAACCGAAGAAGGATATTGATACCTTAGAGAGAGTTCAGAGAAGGGCTACTAAACTGGTTCATGGATTGCAGGATAAAACTTACCAGGAAAGGTTAAAGGATCTTAACATGTATAGCTTGGAGGAAAGACGGGGTGGGGGGGAGGGGGGATATGATAGAAACATTTACATAAAGGGAATCAACACAGTAAAGGAGGAGACTATATTTAAAAGAAGAAAAACTACCACAACAAGAGGACATAGTCTTAAATTAGATAGACAAAGGTTTAAAAATGAAGTTTTACTTTACTGAGAGGGTAGTGGATGCATGGAATAGCCTTCCAGCTGAAGTGGTAGAGGTTAACATAGTGAGGGAGTTGTGTGGGATGGACTTAAGGCTATCCTAGACTTAATATAAGGCCAGAGACTAATGAAAGTATTTAGAAAATTTGGGCAGACTAGATGGGCCAAATGGTTCTTATCTGCCGTCACACTCTATGTTTCATTGCCTTTGAGGGAAGGAGGTTCAAATAAAGTAAACCTGTCACAACAGGTTCATTATAAGTTCACAATTCTGTATTTTCTGTACTGAGAATGTGGATTCCCTTTTAAATATGGGCACCACATCTGCTTTAAGTCAGAGTTTTATGTCTTCCAAATCTCAAAAGAAAAGACGATGAACTGACACTGAGCTTCTTACAGAGACACTGTTGTTTCTGAATATTTCATAAAGATATAAGCTTTATAAAATACTGATGGTGACTTTATTGGAAGTTTTGGCTGCTCCCGGAGTCAGCGCATGCAGGAGAGTACAGCACTGATGCGGCTCCTGGCAGGTTAAACGCCAGGAGCTGAAGAGGGTCTTCCAGTCTTCCAGTTACCCTTACATTTAACTTAATGTATAATTCACACCAAAAAAAATAAAAAGACAAAATATAGTGCAGATGGTAATTATACGTTAATAACACATACATAAAGAAGAAGTCAGACCACTCACGTTTATTAGAACCTAAATCGATTTACACCTGTGTATGTGATCCGTGTATGTGTGGGGGCACTGTGTGTGGAGCTGCTGTTGTGTGTGTGTGTAGTGCTAGGTGTGTATGTGTTGGGGCTGCTTGTAGTAAAAATTAATAAAAGAAAAGTTATTTTAATTTGCTTATGACTTTCTCCCTCTTGCTTACTTTTGGAGTCTGAACTCCTAGCTGGTCCATTTTGGTCTTGTTATCCTTTTGTGTCATTCCTAGGCAACTCACACTATACATAACACAGGTACCATAACATGCCAACATGTCTTAAAGCTAATTTTTAGCACCAAGAGTCCAGCGTGAATGTCCCAAAAGCCTCAACATTGGTTTTGTTTTTCAAAAGCTAGCATACACTACTCTGCACATATCCCAAGCTTGCATGTGCAATTCAGGACACATCCACAAATTCAAGACAGGTCCATAAATTCAGGAATTTGGGATACAATTGGCCATTTGTTTTATATTATCTTGTATGCCGGTTACCATAGACAAAACCATTCCTATCACGAAGAGCAGTTCAAAAAAACTGATTTGCTCATACTTGTAGCAGATAGGGTGACATTGTGCAGGTTCACTAAATGCTGGAGTGGAACAATTCAAATTTAAAATAAACTATATTTTTATGTATATTGGCTCCAATCAGGCATTTTGCATAGGTTGCATTCATTTGTCGTATTACTTGCAGCAATTGGAGGTAATTTAATTTTTCAAAAAAAACTTGTTAAGGGGATATAACATGTGAATTAGTTAGCTAAGTTAGCTTTAAAACATTTTTTACACAGGCTCCAGGGTTTGTAAATGTACATTATTGGGGACCTAGGGGTAGTCAGTAAACAAGTCTTAGTTCATTGTGAAATATAACAAGATAACAAAAACTAGAGAAGTAGAGAAAAGACAGCTTTATGTCCCATCCTTCCTCTACGGGTATTGGGTAATTTGACATGATAGGTGCACGTATGATGTAAATGCTAAAAATAAATGAAGAAATACAAAAAAAAAAAAATTCTCCTAAAATAAGGGGCACCCAAACATGGGATAAAAAGATGCCATTCCACAGAAATTCTCTTTAGAAAAAATAGACAAATAGGCCTTAGAAAGCAAATTCCCCACCACCTACCACTTGCTGTCAAAATATAATATGTGCCTAGAAAAGAAAAAAGTGGACTAAAGGAGCTAAAAATCCAAAAACATACATGTTGCATCCTAGATTACTGTAAACAGAATCTCGTTAACACATAGGATTTTAGACACTCTTTTGTAAGCAATTCCTATTACGCTCAACCAGTACTCCTAAAAGAACAACCCTATATAATTAGCAACAGCTAAAGTTCAGGATCTTAATCAAGGCCGATGAAGGCAGGTGAGGACTTGAATATCATCTATCTATGCAGCATGTGCATGCAGTACAAATACTTGTACAGTCAGGGGAGGAAGTAGAACTTCCTCTTCTGATGTGTGGAAGAAAAGAGGTAGGATTATAGCTGCAGTAATTTTTGCAAATCACTATAGTTATAAGAAAACTTGTAAGGAGACTCAGAGAGGACCACCTTGCTGCGTAACTCATAATATTAGCATAACTTGCTATGATGTTGGACTACCCCTTTGATGGGGCATAATATCCCAACAACATTTATCAACAGCTTTGCTACAGTATGCAACTATAGAGCTAGATTATTTTCCCTTTAGTATATCTTATTGATCATACTTTTAAAGGAGCAGTTGTTTATTTTAACAAAGCAATACTTTTTATCATACCAGATTAAAACTCAATCACTTTATTACTTATGTATCTGTCTGAAAATCTATGGATGTCAGGTATACAATTATCCAGAATGATTCAAAATTGAAATAAATACAGAATCCTTGGCTTTGTCAACCGATCTCATAGGAAGACTTGAGACCATACTTAAATAGAAGAGGTTACATGGTTGATTGAAAGAGAGAAGACACACTTTTGCACAAAAAAAAAGGACAGAAAAAAAAAAAAAGGAATATGGTTTATTCATGTGAATGGATGACATGTAGTTGTGTCACACATCACATTGGCAGACACGTGAAGTCAATACACCATGGACTACATGATGTGCCTCCTGTTAATCTCACAGTGTGCTCAGAATTACTGCCTAAAGGAACATCTACCGATGTTTCTGTATTTATGGCTGTGTAGGACGCTACAGGACCCGGGGTTGTGAACCAGAAGCACCATAATCAGAGATAATTGATGAAGAGTTTTGTCCTACATTGGTTACTTCTTAATGTGTGCACAAAGTGATGATGTGGTGGTGTCTTCTCCTGCAACACTCCAAATTACCATGGCTAAGATCACTACACTGCACATTACCACCATCTTTTGTATTTTATATCGTCACAGCAAATCATCCCCAGTTAGCAATATTAAAGCTGGAAAAATGTCTTCTAAAGATGCATAGACCCCGTCTTATTCCCATCACTTTTGAATCAGTCTCCACCTTGTGATTATGTTTGCAGCACCAATACTATCAGTACAACTGATGGATTGCATTTCAGAATAAGTGTTCCTGAGAACAGGCTTCTGTGGTTCGTAATACCATCCCTCTTGTAATATCTGTGGTCCTAACACAGGCTCCTAGTAGGATGCCATAAGGTTTCCCATCATACAGGAGCATTCTTTAAGCAGGTTACTGACTCTGATTATGTGTCAGTCATTTGCATATAAAAAAAAAAACTGAACAGTAAGTGCTCTAGTTTTACCTTTTGCAAAGGTTGAAACACTGCCCTTCTGCTACCTCACTGAATCCACACCATTCTATTCCACACATTGATGCCATTAAGAATTCTGGAATATTATTAATGCGCCGAAGATGGCTTAACACTTGTCACCCAGACGGCAATAAAGTATCATTTTATCACCTGTCAGTTAGTTCCATTGTTCTCATATTGGTGATGTTAAATGCTAAACTATAATACACAACAAGAAACAGAGAATTTCTTTGACATCCAAGCATGTTGAAGGGGAGAGGTGGTTTGGAGCGTGATGGGCAATATAATGGTATTGTCTTGTTGTTGGCTTCCCTCTTGTGCCCCCACGCTGCTTCACTGCCGCCATCCCTCCTCTGCCACTTCTGTGGGCCGTTGGGAATACTCAGTACCAGATAGTCCTGGCTTTGTTGGAGAGGTTTGTATTGAATGCGATACGTGTGCTTTCCAAGTCTGGGATTGCCGCTGTGTGTGCATTCAGCATTGTGATAAAAAGCCGTGGTCCAGCTTATTCTGCATCTGCAAATAACGTAAAAACCATAGAAAAACTGTTATATTAAACCCTTAAGGACACAGGTTCACAAGCTTGACTTTTTTTTGCTGCTTGTGTTAAACTGCAATATGCATTTTTCTAATTTATTGCACCAACACATATTATATGTTTTTTTTTGTTTTTTGTTTTTTTTAAAGGCCAAAACAACTTTAATTTAATGTGACATATACAGCTGACTGAGGAAGCTCACAAATGAGTGAAGTGCGTTTCGGCTGATTTGGACTTTTATTTGGACTTTTATTTACAATTTTTATACTCCAAATTTCTGGTTTTATATTTACTTTTTATTTAGAATCAATACATTTTCTTTATCCATTGAAGTCCTTGGAGCCTCTCGGAGTCTTTACAGGGAAGTGCCATTCTTTCATACTGGCACATCGCTGACCACCCTCAGAGCCAGGATTATAAGGCTCTCAACTAGGAGAGCATCTCAGAGGAAGGGGTGTGTTGCTGCCCAAAGAGCACATAGGCGTATGTACGGAGCCAATATTATATAGGCTCCAGACCATGTGAGTGGTTTCAGTTTTTACTTTCATCACTCATTTTCATTAAAACCATCTACACTATATGTTTTTTATCTCTTTGTTCCCGTCATTGTGTGTTTAAAAGCATATTCCTGAATTGAAGACAACACAAAGTTGTGGAGGTAAGTGAACCCCTCTATCACTTATATTTGTATTAGCGCTCCTCTAGGGCAGTGTTTCCCAACCCAGTCCTCAAGGCACACCTACCAGTCCAGGATTTAAGGATTACCCAGTTTTGTCTAAGGTGTTTTTAGAAAAAAAAAAGAAAAAACACCTTAGACAAAACTGGGTAATCCTTAAATCCTGGACTGGTAGGTGTGCCTTGAGGACTGGGTTGGGAAACACTGCTCTAGGGTGTGTATTTTACACTACTTTTCTATATATTGTTAATTTATTGTGGAAAAAAAAGGGTATTCCACTTGATGTGTTTGAGCTGCTTTGTATTTTAGGCACTGAATAGTTTCACCTATCACCTCTGTAATTAGGGTTTTTTGTTTAAGTTGACATATACATTCTCATAAGTTGACATATACATATATACATTCTCATTATTTTTGTAGTAAGCTTAATAGCCAGATTTATATAAAGAAGACATCAGAGGCTATTTACCTAATGGTATATTAACAGCCAATCTCTCACCCACCCCTTCTGCTACCCCGCAAGTATCTGCAGATTACAGCAACACCTGTTCTCTTTCTGGTCTGGGGGTCCACCCGGAGCGAAGTCTGGGCAGCCGTCCATATACCCATGGGGATACCTGAGCATTGGGGATCCGGTGGGCACGAGATCCCACCACTGATGGATGGGGGACCGATGAACATGAGGCACTAGCCCCTTTAAGGCCTGGAGCTGCGGGAACAGGGACAATATGCTTTGTGGCATACTCCGCCCGAACCTGCTAATCACTCTGCAAAGTCTGCACAAACATGGGCTGGATGTGAAACATATCGATCCTGGCAAGGAACTGTCCCAAACCCTGTGACCACCCTGTGGCATCGATGAAGCCTTTTGCAAGCCTCCTGCCACACAGGACTCTACTCTCCTGCTACTACAGCAGTAAAATGTGAAAACACCCTGTGTTTTTTCATTCTCATATAGCCTCTCTCTAATGATTTCACCTAATGTTTATTTCATGATTTAACCAAAACCCAGTGGCTTTCTAACTACCCTCAGAGCCTGGCAGTCCACCCACCTGTCCCATTTTCTCTTGTCTCCTAATTACTGGAAACTTACCTAGCATGTTCTACACACATTAACTAGGCTAACTACATGTCAGCTTCTTAAGCCGATTTCTTTCTTCCCATACTGTTATACCCACTGACATATTTTGTACGACCCTGTTTATTAATTGTTTCTATTATAAAATTGTGCACATCTCGCTAATGCCTCAAATGTAACATGGGATGATACGCTTGAGGATTGATGTTGGGGTACCTCAAGCTTGTATGTTATACTCTCATGCACTGCAAAAAAAATAAAAAAAAAAAATTGAGATACATCCATTCCAGTTTTTTTGATTTTCAAAATTCGAATTTTGACGCTGGGTCCGTTTCCCATTTTGGAGCATTCAAACTACAACACAAAGGGCCTGCTAATTCAAACTACCCCACAAAGGCCTGCCCTTTATTAAAGAAGACACCCCAGGGAACTTCAAAAGGCATATTTTGAACCTTAGCGTGGGATCATTTTTTCTCTAGTTTGTATTAAGTGTAGTGGTAATAAGCATTTTTATGCCTATTTGACACACACTTTGAGATTTTACTGCATATTTTTCAATCCTTATGTGTGGTATGGCAATATAGCACTTCATATGTGGCTTAGCTATGTTGTCTGAGTACAGTAATACCCCCGAGAGTACCATTGCCAGGTACATGTGGATGTTGAAGGGGGTAATTTGAGACACAGCCATTTAAGCTTTTTTTTTTTTCTTCAAACTTTGAAATTTGGCCCTGGGTCCATTTCTTACATGGGGTACATTGTGGATGTTGAAGCAAAAAGTTTGAGATACGCCAATTTCATATTTTTCCAAAGTTGATGCTTTTCCTATGTCTCATTTTAGAGCATGTTAGCTCTCAAATTATCTCTCAAAGTCTTATCTACTCTTAAATATAAGCAGCTCATCAATTCAAATTATGAACAAGCAAATTACTACTTGCTGTGAAAGGTTTAATATTTGGCGCACATCAGGTGGTACCCAGTCATCTGCATTGTTGGCAATGCTATGGGAATCAAGTCTTTCTGCTGTGGTTTAAGCAGAATGAGACAAAAAGTAATCATTGCTGTAATCTGCATCACGTTCTGAGGCACTGTCTGTCATCTGAGTCCACTGTCAGATTTTGTAAGCCTCTTCGGTGCTGAACCTCCTAAGTATTTTAAACATTTTTAAACAAGAACTTTAACTAAATAATGTTACAAACAATGTTTTTTTTTCTATTTCTTAATGTATTTATTTGTTGTTTTTTAACCCCAACTAATGTAAGACTAAAGTTCCCACAAACTACCACCCGCCCCAATTAACTAAATAAAGTTTTGAAAAGTAATAAAATAGTCAGTCAGCGGTCTCCTTGGCCCTGAACCTCCTCAGCATCTCTAACTTTTAAACAAAAGACCAATTAAAAAAACATATAAATGGCATTTAGATGTTAACATGTATTCGCCCAGAGTGTGGAAAACTTTAACCCCTTAAGAACCAAACTTCTGGAATAAAAGGGAATCATGACATGTTACACATGTCATGTGTCCTTAAGGGGTTAAATATGTTCATAATGGGTTAAAATTCTGTATGCCACCTCGGCACTAGGTTGTTAAAATTCTGTATGCCACCTCGGCACTAAATTTCCCAAGCATGGTGTACAGCTAATCTTTAAGTAAATACCGTATTTATTTTTACATTTTAAAAAAACTTTTTTTCTTAACTTTTCTACTTATTTAAACTTTCATTTAACCTTTTTTTTTTTACTTTTCACCACTGTGGTGGTAGTCACCATCACCTGGGGTTTCATACGGACATTTTATGTAGTGCCCTGGATCTATTTTAGGGAAAAGGACCACGTGTGTGGCCGGTCAGAACTTTAACACGGCAGCATTTCCCATACACTGCATGTATCTGAGCGCTATTTGGAGAACTTGGGTGCTCAGATCAGGGCTATTTAATGATGTATTATTTGTGGGGTTATTTTATGTTTTTATTATGTTTTGGGGTATTTTTATGTTTTTATATTTTTGTGTTTGCCTCTCTGTTCCTGAGAGATAATTAGCTTACCAGTCTTTAACGCAATTATCTCCCAGAGATTCCTAGGAGGGGCTTGTGGTGAAGACAATAGAGGCCCCCTGCTGGGGTTTGTGTATAAAAAGGCTGTGTTTAGATACATTAAACCAGTTGTACTCCCAGAAATATGTGTCATCTAGTTACTGGGAGGGGAACGGGCTAATCACTGATCCAGCTTTTTCCAGCTCGTGGGGGATTCAGCAGGAAAAGTCCTTGTAAGGACTACAGCTCCCAGGACTGTGTCGTCCAGTCCCTGGGAGGGAATAGAGCTAGTCCCCTATCCTGTTCCAGAATGGAGAGGCGCCAGGAGGACCCCATGGGGTCAAGCCATGGCAAGGTTTTCCCCTGTTCCAGCTCGTAAGCAGTCCTTGACGGAGGTACCCAGCCGGGGTACAGGGAGTTCCGCTACAACCACTAACTAGCCTAACACTAAATCCCCAGCTAACTAAATCCCCAATTCAAAACTATTGAAATAAAAAAATATGCTAATTTCACTCCGGAGGGTAAAAAATAAACAAAAACAAAATAAGGTCAAGCAGTGATAAAAGGGCAGGAAAAGGGTTATTTGGAAAAAAAAGAAAAATAGGGTTAAAGGGGGGTCTGGATACTTCAATACTAATTTCTTCAAACAAGGACACCAAGTAGCCCACCAATCAGTCACTCTCCACTTCACAACTCACAATAAGGTGGAGGGAGGTGGATCAAATTCTCAGCAGCACTGGCTGTCACAGTGATCACATGGACTGGAACATTTACATTTGCATCTGCTGGTCTGCCTTGGACACCGAGGCACCCAACAACAACATTAACCCCACGATTTTAAGGAACATGGCAATCTGTTGTTAATTTAAATGTTCCGCTATGCGTCCTCAAGGGTAGGAATCACATGATGGAAAACTTCCATTCAACGTTGCAAAGGGGTTAATGTTTATATACACAAGGAAATCTATATCCAAAAGTGGTAGCATAGCAAGAACTCAATGGGTAGCCAATTAAGAGCTCCACATAGAGTTTAGCAGCACTGCATTTTGGCATAACTCATAAGACTTGAATCTTAATAGTATCTCATGAGAATTGGAGACAGTGGATAGATTTCCCAGTCCTTGGAAATAGTCCAAAAGAGAAGTCAAGATCAAGTCTGGGTCAAAGGAGTACAGAATAAACTTGATAACTCTTGATAACCTGGGTCAAGAGAGCAAGAGCAACAGAGAAAATATGAACAAAGTGTATGTGTAGTCTTCTAAATTTCAATAGCTTACCATTTCCCCAGCCCTCTGAGACTCCTGCAAGTTCATAGTGTTTTTTCCGGAGTTCTCCTAGTTTCTCTCTTTCCTTTTGCAATTGGTTTTCAAGCTCCAGGACTCGAACCTGTCAAGGACAAACCAGTGTAAATATTGGATTGTTTATTGCATTGAAATCAAAGATATCCTCATCACTCAATATGTTTACCTCGTGTCAAATAGGAGCAGCAAGATTTGCCTTATAATGCAGTGCTTGTTCCATTGATACATGGACCTTTTATAGAAGGATTCTGTCTAAACGGCAGAGTCTCATTTTACTGTGATGATAGTTATTACCCAGCTCATCTAGCAGTATACTCTATGTGCTGTGTCCAATGAACAGGGAAAACTACAAAGATGAACCAAAATAATCATTCCTCTAAACCTCCACCAATTACTAGGATCCAGCCCAAACCTAGGTTAAATTAAATTAGAACAACGTTAACTATTAGGCTTTATTGAGTGTTGCCAAAAGTGGAAGTTATAATAAGGGAAGAAATGTGATAAGAGCTACTTAAATCTGCTCACACAGTTCTCCAGTACCTATTGGAAATCCCTAGGTGTAGAAGGGAGTAATAGGACTTAAATACGATCTAAATATCTGACAGGTGAGTAATAGGCTGTAACTTCCAAATTGCCCGATTCGCATTTTGGTGCAAAACAGGTGCACATGTTTTGCACCAAAACGCGCGTCGGGCAATTTGGAGTTTTTTTTTTTTTAAATGGGCACTTAAATGTTTTTTTTACATATGGTGATTTGAGCATTTTGGCTCTCAAAATGGTTATTATCTAACTATACTCTGTTTCTTGTTACCTCTCAATACATTTGGATAATGTTGTACCCACTGACCCTAGACAGGTTACAGCCTGTACTCACTGATATTTAGATCGTATTTAAGTCCTATTACTCCCTTCTACACCTAGGGATGTAAAATAGGTACTGGAGAATTGTGTGAGCAGATCTAAGTAGCTCTTGTCACATTTGTTCCCTAATTATAACTTCCACTTTTTTCAACACTGAATAAAGCCTAATACTGGACGTTGTTCTAATTTAATTTAACCTAGGTTTGGCCTGGTTCCTAGTAATAGGTGGAGGTTTAGCCTTATTAGACTGGTGATTATTATTATTATTATTTGACCGTGGTTTGTTATATAGCATTTGTTACATTTATTTCTAAAATGATACTGTTACTATTCCAGGAGAAACTTCCTATCAGTTAGTTCTGAGAGGAATTGTCCTTTTGTTTCATATCTGGTTTTTTTGGACACCTGGAGTGTCTTTCTAGTGTATAGATTCAGTGGAGGTTTGCATGCAAATGCTTGCATCCTACCGCTGACACTTAATATTTTTCTTGTTTGAAAACTACAAAGATGGCTGTATGTCCCCCAAATTAAACACAATGCTGTGCGTTCTTGAATGCTAATGTGATGCATTTTGTTTTGGGTGGATGGCTGTAATTAAGCATACTTAAATAATGTTGCAAATGCTATTCTTGAGGAGGCAGAAAGATGTTGAGGAATTGTTCCATTTTCAATCCATACATTCGCTGGTGGTAATTTCACCAACAGAGTCCCAGACTACCTGTATACCCGAAGCTGACTCAGTTACATGTATGTTTTATTGGATACAAAGAATATCTTTACCAAAGAATATCCGGGTCATAGCCAACACTTTTACTCAAAAAAAAATAAAAAATTTAAAACTTAGTAACATTTTTTTCCTAGTATTTACAAAGCATCTTATATAAATAATATATAATATACATATAATAGAGAGCGCCTAGACCATTTTCTTTTTACATCCAATATATAATTACGTAAATATATAAACTAATAATAATACAGAATACTTTGCTGAACTTATAGTAGCCGAAAATCAAGCTGTTACCTGAGAATCCATCTCCTGTCGTTTGATCTGGGTAAGTGTCACGCTGGAAAAATCCATTGTGTCTGTGAGAAATGGGAGAAGGATAGCGGTTAGAAGAAAAGACAAAATATCTGATGTTAAATGGGATTTCTCAGACAAAACACACACCAGTGATGAGAGAACTGTAATTCAAAAACAATCATTATCAATAATTAGAGCTGAAGACAAACTATCACAAGAAACGAACAAATAAATGCCCGTTAGACGTAGTAAAAAGTTTTTAACCCACAACCCACTGCACTTGCCTTTCTCTTCAATTTGGGACTTGACCAACTTTGTAGACGCCACTACCCCAGCAGCATTTTGGTTTACAACTCTGGAGGCCTGCTGAAGCTTGACAAGATTAGCACTGTCCTTCTCAGACTTTACCTGGAAGAAATAGCATTATGTACATGGTGAAAAATTAATAAAAAACAAACTAAATATAAACATGAATCTAGGATGTTTATTACTAAGATAAAAAAAAAACATGTAAATGGGTGATAAATAGTGATGTCCCGAACGGTTCGCTGGCGAATAGTTCCTGGCGAACATAGGGTGTTCGCGTTCGCCACAGACGGCGAACATATGCGATGTTCGGTCTGCCCCCTATTTTTTTTTTTTTTTGGTTTGTGGCCAAATTTACTAATACTGAGTAAAAATTACTTAGTATTAGTAAATTGTGCCCCTACTCGCAATACCGCGAGTAGGGGCATGTCTATTAAACTGTGGCTGCTCACTGTTAAAAAAAAAAAAAAACGGTCCCCCCTCCCTGAGCCCTAAAGTAAAAAAAGGGGGGAGGACCTATTGTCCTCCCCCCCCAGCCCCCACCCCTGAGCGGCAGGTGGGGGCCCTAAATACCAATAGGGGGGGACCTATTGTTTTTCCCCCCGGCCCCCACCCCTGAGCGGCGGGTGGGGGCCCTAAATACCAATAGGGGGACCTATTGTCCTCCCCCCCGGCCCCCACCCCTGAGTGGCGGGTGGGGGCCCTAAATACCAATAGGGGGGGGCTATTGTCCTCCCCCCCCAAAAAAAATTATCCCCCTACCTACCCCCCTCACCCTAAAAATAATGAGGGGGGGGGCCTTTAACTAAAAACCTGTAAAAAAATTAGATAAAAACAACTTACCATTCGATGTTTTCTTTATTCTAAAATCTTATTTTTTCAGCCCCAAAAAAGCCAAATAAAAAACCATAATAACCGACGCAATAAAAAAAAAAAATCCATCTTCACCCATGGAGGGCTCCACGCAGACTGAGCTCTGCAGGGCGGGGGAAGGCTTATAGAGTTTTTAGTTAAAGGTCCCCCCCTCATTATTTTTCGGGTGAGGGGGAAGGTAGGGGGATCATTTTTTATTTGTGGGGGGGGAGGGGTGACTCAGGGGTGGGGGCTGGGGGGGGACAGTAGGCCCCCCATTAATGTTATTTTTAGGGCCCCCACCCACCGCTCAGGGGTGGGGGCTGGGGGGGGACAGTAGGCCCCCCCTTATTGTTATTTTTAGGGCCCCCACCCACCGCTCAGGGGTGGGGGCCGGGGACAGTAGGTCCCCCCTTATTGTTATTTTTCGGGCCCCCACCCACCGCTCAGGGGTGGGGGCCGGGGGGGACAGTAGGTCACCCCCTCATTGTTAATTTTAGGGCCCCCACCCACCGCTCAGGAGAGAGGGACGGGGGGGGACAGTAGGTCCCCCTTATTGTTATTTTTAGGGCCCCCACCCACCGCTCAGGGGTGGGGGCCGGGGGGGACAGTAGGTCCCCCCTTATTGTTAATTTTAGGGCCCCCACCCACCGCTCAGGGGTGGGGCCGGGGGGGGAGGACAGTAGGTCCCCCCCCTTATTACCATTATGGCCCCCACCCGCCGCCCAGGGGTGGGGGCCGGAGAGGGGGAGGACAGTATGTCCCCCCCTCATTATCTTTATGGCCCCCACCCGCCGCCCAGGGGTGGGGGCCGGGGGGGGGGGAGGGAAGGAGAGTAGGTCTCCTCCCCCCCCTCCCTTCAACCACTATTGTGGCCAGAAAGAGTCCCTGTGGGTTTTAAAATTTGCCTGCCTATTGAAGTCTATGGCGGTTCGCGAACATTTGTGGAAGTTCGCGAACCGAAAATTTTATGTTTGCGACATCACTAGTGATAAAGATCCATAAGGCTTCCTCTTCAAGATACCCCTGTATGGCATGTTGAAGATCCCTGTATGGACCTCTGCAATGCCTTATTAAGAATGTTGAGTTGTTTAAATGAGCAGTAAACTTTTTTTGTTTGGGATCAGTGAATGACATCATGATTTGCAGCACTGCTCATAAGTTCTGAATTCTTCGCACTTCCTACAATGTCATAACTTGGTTATCAGGTGAACTCAGCCAGGACACTGTTAGACATGTTTGAGTCTTGTGCAATTGAGAGAACAATAGCCAGAAGACTACCAAGGTTTTTCACTAAAGTAAGAATTGCTGGAAATTTCAATATTCTCCAAGTCAATCTTATTCAGTTTACGTATTTTTGCCTTACATTTGAAATTCACTTTGAATTCCCAGCTTTCCTGAATAACCGTGTATATCTGTCCATAAAACCATCATATCCTGGAAATAATGTGCATGAAGCAAAATCACACACTTTTTTTCAAGCATCAATTAAACACAGTAATTATGGGTCCTTTAACAGATGCAAACAAGCCATATGTTAGCATAGAAACTGTAACAATATTGTCTTCATGTGTTTCACAAACAAATGGTTCAAAAGAAGGAAAGCTATACACTAATTACTACTCATTTACATAAACTGCTCAAAACAGAGAATTTGCATTTTTAATTTCTAAAATGTTTAGTTACTAGGGCTCTATGAATCTTTAATACAGTCTAAATATGCCTTTCATTGGCAGGGTTAGCGTCATACCTTTGAAGCCGCAACAAGCTGGGCCGTGCTAGCGGCAATTTCATGGGAACACACCATGAGGTCTTCAAACTTTCCCTGTCCCTGGACCACAAGGTCTGCAGCGTCCCTGAAAAGGGGGAGAGAATGAGGAATACAGGAATGGGGGAAGAAACAGATAATGGAATGTAAATAGATGATGACAATGGTGATGAAACAACCTAGAATTATTATTAATTTATTCAAATTGTAGTTAGTAATGGGCAACTATATTCTATTAGACCAGTGGTTCCAAAACCAGTCATCATGGCCCACCAACAATCCAGGATTTATGTATTTCCCTTGTTTATTCCAGTAGAGATACTGACAAAACCTGGATTGTTGGTGGGCCATGACTACTGGTTTGGCAACCATTGTATTAGACTATTCATCAGAGCTAATTAGTAACATAAGTTAAATACCAAGTACATTTCCACAAAATCCGACAACTTACGATCTTGAAGCATTGGTGTAAGAAAAACAAAAGCCTGAAAAGGATGATTTAGCATGTACAAGAAAGTAGGGATTTCAATGTATGATAGTGAAAATAAAATAACCTTACAGTTGTTGTACAGAGGTTGTGATCTAGAAGATTTTTAGATGACAAGTAAGAGGACATATAATTAGCAGACAAGATAGATTTGATGGAGTTGAACCAAGGTGGAAAATAAAAAATGAGCTTACTAGAGTGCCAGACTGAGATTCAAAGTGAAATTTGGCATTCTGTAAAAGACAGCTACTCGCTAAAAGTAGCAATGGGCATTTTAGAAACTAGCGGATGGCCAGTACAAAACAGCAACACGATTGTATAAAAACCCTTAGTGACTGCCAGTTGTCTGGGGTGCCCTATGATGGCTGCCTGT
This sequence comes from Pelobates fuscus, assembly GCF_036172605.1. NCBI lineage: Eukaryota > Metazoa > Chordata > Amphibia > Anura > Pelobatidae > Pelobates > Pelobates fuscus. Next base: position 70,985,301 of record NC_086317.1, on the reverse strand, counting down.
GCTGCCTTATGGCAGCATCAGCCTTAGTTCTAACCATTCTTCATAAACATTTGCACATATTATCTTCACCCAACACAGAAAAACACATATATATATATATATATATATATATATATATACATAATAAAGTAACAATGATTAGTAACCAGAGAGAACGTTGTAAGAAAGATTTTAAAAAAGCCTCAGAGAACCCAAGGCAAACTTTCTAATCTATAAGGAAAGTGTCCATATGTAACAAATCATTATATTCTTGGTTACAAACTTGGAACTATGCCCAGAAAACTAATAGTATGTCTTAAACCAGTTTTCCTGTTCCAAAATATAGGCTCTAATAAAATAATAAGATAGCTGTCTCTGTATTTTATGATTGATGTCTACATTTTGGGTAAAAAAGAGGATTAGTATACAAGTAGATAAGTAAGAAATAGTGGGTAAGGGGCAGGTAAAAAAAAAAATGTGAATGGTCTTTAGGCACCCTCTCATTAAGTGCAACTTTTACTAATGCAGATCAGCCAAACTAAGAACAAACCAAAGATTGGCCTGCTCATATGCTCAGAGCTGTGCAGATCTAACCACTAATACACTAATATGTATATTAATCATACTAAGGATATTCACAGCGATCCACTGTTTGTTTGGCCTGAGAGTGCATTATCACAGTTTAAAATAAATAGAAAAGAAAAATCAGGATAAAACAATGCAATGAGTGCAGAAGCCTAAAAATGGCTCTACAAACAGGTGTGCAATGGCTTAACATCTAAGGAGTTAACCCCTTAAGTAAAGTCTGAAGCCTGTTATCAATGGTCTGCATCAGGCTCAAGAATGGCTGAAAAAGGTAAAGTTAGCTGATAAAACTCTGTGAAAACAAGGGTGAGCTATCACCGGTCTATACTTACACCATGACTGTTGCTCCCAAACCCACTGCTTTTGAAGCAGAAATTAAACCTTCCGTCCAGCGTGAGTTCCTGGCATAGAATTCTTTAGGTGACGCTGCCCCCTGGGGGAAGATACAATGAGTTTTATTTCCTAATGAACTGCATGCAACAAAATATTTACACATGGCATTATGTGGTTTGGAGATCACTTGTGGATGAACTAACACTGTTTTTATAATAAGATGTAGCTGCTATCATAAAGATAAGTTTAAAGGAAAGCTGGCGGGGTGGCGGGGTGTCAATATGCCATGCATGCAAAGAGAGCTCAGAATTTTATTTGCACAATGAAAATGAGTCCAATGTTGCAATTACGCTTTGTTTATTGAAAACTGCCCTACAGAATGAGGAGCAGCTGGGGTTATGCACTTAAGGCAAATATATAAATAAGTGTATATGAGGAAATGGGTGTAACTTACACGTCCACTCTCTACAATCTCTTTCTGAAGATCTTTGGAGGCCATGATCAAAGCTCGTACACCTTGCATGAGATCTGTACATGACCCCAATATCCTGCAGGACAAACACAAAGGAAATTGGTATTGTTAGCAAGTTATGGAGATGTCTCAATATAAATGGATTTAATGAAATGGAACAATTTGGCAATCAACAGTAGAACTTGATGTGGTGTTACACCATTACCACTATGCAAGAGAAATTGGCTGAAGAGACATTGTGTCTGTCTTAGAACCTTAACAAAAACACTTTGGCAACACAGAGTATAACCAAACACTGTCTCAGTCGATGAAGTTTTCTGACCAATATTTTAAAAAGTTGAATACTGACTCAGACCGCCTGGAACAGCATGCTAAGAAATCAGTCAACTGACTCCTCTGGCCAATAGTCATTTTTGTCTGCATTTGCTTTTATAAGCACTGTGTATCATAAATATGTTAAAGATATGTATATTTAGTACTGTAAAAAAACTTGCGTGTTTGAGAAACCAGATCACAAGCAATCTGAGGATAGACTAAGGAAAAATCAGACAGACATTCAGAGTAGATATTTGTTTTCATTTTTTTTCTGCCTCCCAGTCAGAATTCAGATCATAGTTATTTACCATATGATACCCATCAGGGCCGGACTGGGAGAAAAATTCGGCCCGGGCATTTTTTTTATCACAGCGGCCCACTAAGAAGAAGGCGGGGCAGAGAAGGTGTGTTTCGTCCTCACCAATGACAAACACGCCTCCTCTCAAAGTGAGCATGTTGGTTCAATGCTCTTCCAGGGCAGACCATGCGCAGAACTCTGCTAAAGAGCTCTAGCATGAGAAAAAAAGCCCTGTATTTGTTCTACACAGTGCAAGCAAATTTAATAACATGCTTGCACTGTGTTTCCTTGCAACTTGCCTCTGGTGTCTCTATAAATGGATACCCGGAGACAAAAGGGCCAGGAAAGAGTATTGTGCATGTGTTTGGAGCCTGCTTGTGGGGTTGCGAGTGTGTAGAGTGAGCTGATTGTGGTGTGGTATTGTGTAATAAGGTCGGTTTTAGTCGTGTTGTGTTTTTGGTGTAATGTAATGCATATGTGGCTAAGGGCTGTAGATAATGTGTGTATAGGGGATGTAGTAAGTGTGTGCATACAGGCTATAGTGTGTGTGTGTATAGGTGATGTAGTGTTTGCAGGGGTTGTAGAGAGTGTGTGTTTTGAGGTGTAGTATGTGTTTGCTTACAATGAATCTAGTGTGTTTATAAGGGATCCAGAGTGTGTATTTTAGGAATGTAGTGTGTGTGTGTGTGTGTGTAGATGGCGCAGTGTGTGTGTATACAGGAGTCTAGTGTGTATTTGAAGGGCCCAGAATTTGTAGGAGATCTAGTGAGTGTGTATATAGAAACATAGAAACATAGAATGTGACGGCAGATAAGAACCATTCGGCCCATCTAGTCTGCCCAGTTTTCTAAATACTTTCATTAGTCCCTGGCCTTATCTTATAGTTAGGATAGCCTTATGCCTATCCCACGCATGCTTAAACTCCTTTACTGTGTTAACCTCTACCACTTCAGCTGGAAGGCTATTCCATGCATCCACTACCCTCTCAGTAAAGTAATACTTCCTGATATTATTTTTAAACCTTTGTCCCTCTAATTTAAGACTATGTCCTCTTGTTGTGGTAGTTTTTCTTCTTTTAAATATAGTCTCCTCCTTTACTGTGTTGATTCCCTTTATGTATTTAAATGTTTCTATCATATCCCCCCTGTCTCGTCTTTCCTCCATGCTATACATGTTAAGATCCTTTAACCTTTCCTGGTAAGTTTTATCCTGCAATCCATGAACCAGTTTAGTAGCCCTTCTTATATATAACGGATTCAGAGTGTATAAAGGGATCTAGTGTGCGTATATGATCCAGAGTTGGGTAAGGATCTAGTGTGTGTCTGGAACGTAATGTGTTTAGGAGTGCAGTATGTGTGTGAGGGGTGCTGTAGTATATATATATATATATATATATATATATATATATATATATATATATATATATATAAATATGATAGGAAGTATTGCGTGTGTGTGTTTGGTGCAGTGGGTGTCTGTGAGGGATGTAGTGTGTATGTGAAGGGTGAGGTATGTGTGTGCGATGGATGCTGTGTTTGAGGGGTGCTGTGGGTGATGTGTGGGGGCTGTGTGTGATGTGTGTGAGGGTGCTGTTTATGATGTGTGTGAGGGTGCTGTGTATAATGTGTGTAAGGGTGCTGGGTGTGAGAGTGCTGTGTGTGACGGATGTGAGGGTGCTGTGTGTTATGTGTGTGAGAGTGCTGTGTGTGATGGGTGTGAGAGTGATGTATGTGATGGGTGTGAGAGTGCTGAGTGTGATGTGTGATGTGTGTGAGTGCTGTGTGTGTGAGTGTGCTGTGTGTGATGGGTGTGAGAGTGCTGTGTGTGAGAGTGCTATGTGTGATGGGTGTGAGAGTGCTGTGTGTATATTAGAAGGGATTGTGTGTGTTTGGGGGGTAAAAAATAAAAATAAAATTAAGCAGGCATTATGTCCCCCCCTCCCTTCTTACCTTTAGCCTGGGAGGGGGGATCCGGCACGGTGGTATCTGGGAGGGGGGTTCAGGCCCTCTTTCATCCCTGGTGGTCCATTGGTGAGTGAACTCTAGCCTGCGAGCTAGAGTTCACTCTCGCGAGATCCGGTCGTTGCCATGGCAACGCGCCAGATCTCGCGAGAGGAACCCGGCGGAGCTGCAAGTTAGAGCTCTGCCGGGTTCTCTCCCTCCCTCCCCAGCCGCAGGTCTATTTAAGTGGGCCGGTGAGGGAGAGCTTTGATCTCCCCAACGGCTCTCCATGGAAAACAGCAGGGCCGGTGCTCGGATAGTGCCGGCCCTGCCTAGACCGGCAGGGGAGATCCTGGGATCTTCCCTCCCGGCCTCGGCCCATGGCCACCGATGGCCAGTCCGGGCCTGATACCCATGTGATAATAAAGTAATGGCAACTACTACTCTGCTCAAAAAATATATACTTTTTTAGAAATAAATCTAAACATAGACAAGATTACTAACTTTTACTTTTTATATACAAACTTGTATAATTGTGCAATTAAACAAATTAACTTGTGTTACAGCATTACTGTCCTTTTCAAATACATCTAGTGTACAGATGGGGCCGGTGCATCCATAAGGCGGCACAGGCGGCCGCCTTGGGGCGCACTGGCCCGGGAACGCAAATATCCGGGTGGCCGGCAGGAGGGAAGCGCACAGTGCTCTTCTCCTGCCGGTCACTTCTCGTAGCGTGGCCGAGTGCCAGCAAATCCAGTCTGCCTTCCACTCTGCAGTGCCGCTGAGTGCATGGAGGGGGCGGCGATACGAACACGTCATATCTCTGCTCCCCCTATAGCACACGGCGCGGCTGGTGTCCAGCAGGGGCAGAGCTACTGCTGGCCTCCTTCTTCTCATCGGCATGGGAGGAATTCCTCCCAAGAAGATTGGAGCGCGAGAGCAGGAGAAGGCAGAGAGCAGGGGAGGTGGGTAGGGCCAGCTCCCCCAACTTCCAACTACCTTGGGCAGCACTCTGGATCCCAGGTAAGCCACCCTCCTGAACCCACAAGGTAGGAAACAGGAGGATGGTTAGAAAAAGTGTATATTTTGACCAGCATGTGTGTGTGTCTGTATGTCTGTGTGTCTGTATGTCTGTCAATGTGTCTGTGTGTGTGTGTGTGTGTGTGTGTATGTCTGTCAGTGTGTGTGTATCTGTATGTCTGTCAATGTGTATGTGTGTGTCTGTATGTCTGTCAGTGTGTGTATCTGTATGTATGTGTGTGTCTGTATGTCTGTCAGTGTGTGTATCTGTATGTCTATCAATATGTATGTGTGTGTCTGTATGTCTATCAGTGTGTATGTGTGTGTATCTGTAGGTCTATCAATATGTATGTGTGTGTCTGTATGTCTATCAATATGTATGTGTGTGTATCTGTATGTCTGTCAGTGTGTCTGTATGTCAATGTGTGTTTATCTGTATGTCTGCCAGTGTTTGTGTGTATCTATGTGTCTGTCAGTGTGTTTCTGCATCTGTATATGTGTGTATCTGTGTGTCTGTCTATCTGAATATGTATCAGTTTATTTATATTTGTATCTGTGTATCTGCATGTGTGTCAGTGTGTGTATCTTTCTGTATGTGTATCACAGTGTGTGTGTGGCAGTATATGTGCACATGTGCATGCATCTCCGCATTCAATTGCCAACACTACACACAAATGCACCCCTGCATGCAAATGTCAACACTACATACAAACACACCTCTATATTAGACACCAAATTATATATAAATACACCCTTGCATTCTAAAACCAACACTACACATAAATGCATGCTTGCATTTAAACGCAAACACTACATATAAACACACCCCTACATTCACACAAACATACCGTCTGTATGTCTCTGTATGACAGTCTGTGTATGTTTCTCTGTATGCCTTGTGTGTATGTCTCTTTATGACTGTCTGCACATGTATGTCTCTGTATCACTGTGTATGTATGTCTCCATATGCCTATCTGTATGTCTCTTTATGTTTGTGTCTGTATTTATCTGTGTTTCTGTCTGTATGAATGTATGTTTATGTTTGTATGACAGTGTACCTATGTGTGTAGAGTGTATGACTGTTTGTTTGATTGTGTGATTGTTTGTTTTATGACTGTGTGTCTGTATATCTTTGTGACTGTGTGCCTGAATAACTATGTCTGTGTGCTTGTATGGTTGTGAGCCTGTATGTTTGTATATTTGTGCATATATGTAGTTTTGCCTCTATCTATGTCTATTTGGGAGAAAGATAGATATGGGCTGGGAGGGGGGGGGGAGAAAGACAGGGGCTGGGGGGAAGAAAGACAAAGGAACTGGCAGAGAAGTAAGAAATACATAAGAGGGGTTGTAAGAGACACACTAAAGGTGGGTGTAAGGCACAAAGGGGTAAGACATTCAAGAGAGGGTATATGAAACACTAAAAGGGGTAAGAAATTCAAAATGGGGGCTACAAGACACAGAGGTGAAGATGTATTTTTGGGGGTGGAGGGGGGCAAAATGCATCTTCACCTGTGTAGTCAAAAATCCTTGCACCGGACCTGTGTACAGGTTTAATGAAAAACCAAGAAACGTGTAGTGCAGCATTCCACAATGTCATGTAAATCTTACCTTTCACTGACTTGTAATTTTAATCCAGTGTCATCAGTCCGTGACTTGCTGAGCATGTCCTTCAAAACAAAGGTTTATATAGGTTCAAGAACATTTATTATACATATAATCATTACAAATATATAAACGCATTTTCCCTTTGGAGAACACTGGAAAAACACAAGAAGTCTTTCTTCTCACAGTACTAACTGGAATGTGCATCTATTTAAAACAGTCACTTTGGCCTCGTACTGTCATTGTAAGATATATGGGCCTTAGGGTTCTATAGCAGAGTTTGGAATATCACAAATGACATTACATAGTAACATAAGATTCAAGAAAGAACCACCTAGCTAAACCTTCAAGATTCCATATCTGCCATGATACAACTGTTCCTTGTATTGTCACTATAAGAACATGTGGGAGTTCACCCATAGTTTTCTCTCTTCTTCTGGAAGGGTATTTGCAGAAATTGCCCAATTTGGCTTTGTGGCAAGAATAGGGGCAAAGACCAATTTAGTTTGCCATGTCCTCTTTTTTAGTGTGGTGTCAACTATTTTACATGCAGGAATTCCACAGCAGACATTTCTGGGCAAATAAATGCTCTTAGGTATATCCTTAAGTTAAGCTCTTTTGACATGGCAGAGACCCCAGCAAACTAATAATAGATAAGAGTATTTTTTTCAGAATTACAGAACATTTGCTGCTGTACAAATAAGCAGATTTTTAGGAGAGAGGTTTCTTGTTTATTCTTCATAGGGGCACCTCTTTTAAATTTCACATTATATTTATGCAGCTATAATCTCTATGTGCATGAATATAGCAATGATACCCAGTACCTACAAGGAGGTCAACATCATCAAATCTTGTTCTTGTTGTCCCATCTCACCTCAATTCTGCTGACTGCTGCTTCTACGGCTGCAGCCGTGGCTCCCATCTCCTTTTCCACCAGGTCCCCTAATTCCTCTTCTTTGACATCCAGTGATGGAGGCCTCAACTCCTAATGTGCAAGGTAAACAACATCCCCCATGAGGCTTACATTTATCTTTGATATCAGTGCAATCCCCTGCCGTATACCATTGAGAATAAAGAACAGGTTCATTAGACAAATAAACCTCTGTGCACGGATACAAATGTTCACCTAATGATGTAATATAACAGACTGCTAAAGCAAAATTAAAGCACTTAAACAAAGAGCCCAGTTTTACACATCAGTGGTAAGCTGGAAATTACCTCATTGATTTAGTAAGAAACTTGTAAAGGAAGCTTTGCAATTTTGTGCCAATTATTCATTCTTGGCACAAAATTCTAATTGCTGTTTTTTATCTCTGACAAAGCGGATTACATTGAAAACTAGTATCTCTTGATCTGCCCAATGCATAGCACAGAAAAAAAAATAATATTACCTTAATTAATATGAAATGTAACCGCCACCAAGATCTCTAGTGATTTGCATAAAAATCAGTACAAAGTAGGTCAGATCACCAGAGGTCTTCTTCACTGTGGTTACATCCACATTACTAATGGCTGTATAAATATTATGGGTTAAAGCAATCCACTGAGCCGTGAACCGATAACGTGTGCAAAGTGTGTGGATAGTTGTACAGTTAATATTCTATTTACACATACATGTCTGTCAGTCGTAGGGATCACACTGACCATTCGAGAGCTGACCATGTAACTTCCATGAGGCTGGTAAACTGGGTCTGAAAGGCCAGCCATAAGAAAGTCACGTGGATGGTTTGTCATCCTATAACTAGTATTCTATTGCGCTTAGAGAACTGGAACTTACCCTGAATGCAGGAAAAAACTTTACATACACAGTAGAACCATCCCACACCTCCAAACCTCAGGCATCCACACTACAGAATGTTTTTTTAATTATGGTGCAGGAGATAAAATATTCTTCTCTGACTCCATATGTTGGATTTAAGTATGGTTTTATAAATAAGAATGTGCATGTGCTTCTTATTGCATCGTTTTGTGTTGTGCTTTCGTTTTCTAATTTCTTACTTTACTTATGTTGTTTATTTATTTTGGTGTGCATTGGCATTTTTATTTACTAAGCCTCCCAATACTACTCTTGCTTGACCCCAGGACTATTGCCACTTACATGTTTTTTATATGCTGCCAGTCCTGCTGGGTTTTCAGACATCTTGCAAATCCCCGAGAGTGCACACCTTCCACCCCCGCCCCCCTGTTCATAGAGTGTGAGCATCATATCACACACATGCCTAGTTCAGGTGGGGTATATTTCCTTTTCAATCAGAACTCCACCCTTTGTCAACCTGTGGCTTCTACATAAGAATATGTAGACCCTACTTTTTCTCATGTATAACTGTGAAAAAACAATATACCGTATATACTCGAGTATAAGCCGAGTTTTTCAGCCCATTTTTTGGGCTGAAAAACCCCAACTCGGCTTATACTCGAGTCATAGTCTGTATTATGGCAATTTGCATTGCCATAATACAGACTGGGGGGAGAGGGGGGCTGGCAGAGCTGTACTTACCTCTCCTGCAGCTCCTGTCAGCTCTCTCCTCCTCCGCGCCGTCCGTTCAGCACCTCGGTCAGCTCCCAGTGTAAGTCTCGCGAGAGCCGCGGCTCTCGCGAGACTTACACTGTGAGCTGACAGAGGGAGCTGCACAGACCGCGCGGAGGAGGAGGGAGCTGACAGGAGCTGCAGGAAAGGTAAGTACAGCTCTGCCAGCCCCCCTCTCCCCCCCACTGAACTACCAATGCTGGACCACCAGGGAAGGAGAGCCCCCCTCCCTGCCATATATCAAGCAGGGAGGGGGGACGAAAAAAAAATATATAAATAAAATAATAAAAAAAAAAGGGGTATAAGGACCACTATGAGAGGGGGGGGGTATAAGGACCACTATGGGAGGGAGGGGGTGGGTTAAGGACCACTATGGGAGGGAGGGGGGTATAAGGACCGCTATGGGAGGGAGGGGGGGATAAGGACCGCTATGGGAGGGAGGGGGGGATAAGGACCACTATGGGAGGGAGGGGGGGGGGGTAAGGACCACTATGGGAGGGAGGGGGGGATAAGGACCACTATGGGAGGGAGGGGGGGATAAGGACCACTATGGGAGGGAGGGGGGTATAAGGACCACTATGGGAGGGAGGGGGGGATAAGGACCACTATGGGAGGGAGGGGGATAAGGACCACTATTGGAGGGAGGGGGGTATAAGGACCACTATGGGAGGGAGGGGGGGTATAAGGACCACTATGGGAAGGGGTGGGATAAGGACCATTATGGGAGGGAGGGGGGGGTATATGGACCACTATGGGAGGGATGGGGGGGGATAAGGAACACTATGGGAGGGAGAAGGGGGATAAGGACCACTATGAGAGGGAGGGGGTGGGATAAGGACCACTATGGGAGGGGAGGGGGAAGTAAGGACCACTAGGGGAGGGGAGGGTAAGGACCACTAGGGGAGGGGTGAGTCAGGACCACTGGGGGGGGGGAGTGAAAGAACACGGGGGTGGGGAGGTAAGGACCACTGAGGGAGGAGGAGGGGAAGTCAGGACATATGGGGGGGGAGGGGGCGGCAAAAAATGTTTTGCCTACGGCGGCAAATATCCTTGCACCGGCCCTGCACACACTGCATTCACACACTGCATTCATGCACACACACACTGCATTCATGCACACACACACTGCATTCATGCACACATACACTGCACTCATACACACAGGGCCGGATTAAGAGCCCATTGGGCCTGGTGCTGACAATTATGATGGGCCTAATTATGGAATCTTATCGACCAAAAACAGTCATACCTCCCAAGCGTCATGTATCTGATGGAGATGGTGCTGGAGGGAAACTCATAGGATGCAGCTATAAGAAAACACATACTCTATGCTAATCTCTCTCTAATTTATGCTTTCATCTTTCAAGTAAATCCATAACCCCTAACAGCCGTGTCTAGTGAAGCAGGAAGTCAATGGGCGGGGTAAAAGGGTGGGCCACTGGTGCGACCATACCTGCCAAAAGGGGAGAACATGACCAGGCCTGCCAAAAGGGGAGAACACGTGACCAGGCCTGCCAAAAGGGGAGAACATGCCCAAAAAGGGGGCATGTCTGTCCAAAGAATTTGAAGGACAGCCTAGCATGAATGCATGTCAGGCTGCCCGCCAATCCTGCAGGCTGTCCAACTAAGGGCATACTACGCAGGCAGCACCCTGAGCTTGACATAAATGCGTCTAATGATGTGCTCACTCCATGCTTTCTAAGGACTGTCCCCTAGCACTCACTGGTCCACTAGTCTCCTTACCTTCTTACTAGCAGGCAGAAGTTCCTGGTATATAGTCTGAGAAAAAGAAAAGGTGTATGTAGTAAGGGGACATGCCACAGAAAGGGGACATGCCACAGTGTTAGAGAGACCAACGTCTGCATTACCTAAACTAATTTTATTGTCAGCCAGTCCACACAAGTTTTGTTCCCATACATCCTTCTTAAGCTTCCAAACTTAAAGGGACACTATAGTCACCAGAACAACTACAGCTTATTGTATTTGTTCTGGTAAGTAGAATCATTCCATTCAGGCCTTTTGCAGTAAACATTGTCTTTTCAGAGAAAATAACTCCACTGGCCACTCCTTAGATGGCTGCTAGAGGTGCTTCCTGGGGCAGTACTGCCTAGTGTGCAGCACTGCCATTCAGTGTCTCCACCCTCTGCATGCAGACACTGAACTTTCCTCATAGAGATGCATTGATTCAATTTATCTTTATGAGGAGATGCTGATTGGCCAGGGCTATGTTGGACTTGTGCTGGCTTTGCCCCTGATCTGCCTAGTTGACAGTCTCAGCCAATCCTATGGGGAAGTATTGTAATTTGCTCAGACCACCACTTCTGATGATGTCAGCAGACAGTCAGTTCAGAGGCAGAGCCAGCAGCTGCAGACTTGAATACAAGTTATATTTACTATACTTATGGAGGCAAGAAGGGGCCAGGATGGTGGTTTTAACATAATAGGGTCAGAAATACATGATTGTGTTCCTGACCCTATAGTGCTCCTTTAAGCAAAAGTATGTGAATAGTAGTTAGGGTTGCACCTTTCTTGGAAAAAAAATACCAGCCTTAATCATTTGTATAATAACAAGGAGTGACATCAGAGAAAATTCTGTGAAATCACCTACAAACTACTCAGTTTGATTCTGCTGTATAGATGGATTGCTCCCAGTGTCTCAGTCTCGCAAGTCACCCAGTGTCTCAGTGTCCCTATGTATCACAGTGTAAGTGTCCCCATGTTGCCCAGTCCCCTAGTCTCCCAGTGTCCCCATTTCTCCCAGTGTCCCAATGTCTGTGTCCCCATGTCACTAGGATACTGGGGACACTGAGAGACCCGGGGACACTGGGAGACATGGGGACACTGAAACATTTGGGGACACTAAGACACTAGGGACACAGAGACATGGGAACACAGACACTAGGAGACTAGGGGACACTGGGAGACTAAGGGACACTGGCTGGGAGACAGACACTTGGGGACACTGGGAGATATGGGAACAGTTGTGGATATAGACATAGGGACACTGTGACATATAGGGACACTGGGAGACATGGGGACACTGGGCACACTGACACTAGGAACACAGACACTGGGAGACATGGGGACACTGAAACATTTGGGGACACTAAGACACTAGGGACACGACATGGGAACACAGACACTGGGAGACATGGGGACAGTTGTGGACATAGACATGGGGACACTGGGACATATAGGGACACTGGGACACATGGGGACACTAGGCACACTGAGAGACATTGGACACAGACAATGGGAGACTTGGGGACACAGACACTAGCGACACTGGATGCGGGACAAGGGGATACTGGGAGAAATGGGGACATAGTGTCTCCGTGTCCCAAAGTCTTGGTGTCTCTAAATGTCCCTATGTCTCACAGCATCCCCATGTGTCTCAGCATCCCCATGTGTCTCAGCATCCCCATGTGTCCCTGTGTCCCCTAGTGTCTCAGTGTCCCCTAGTGTCTCAGTGTCCCCTAGTGTCTCAGTGTCCCCATGTTTTCCAGTGTCCCCAAGTGTCTCAGTGTTTCCAGGTCTCCCAGTGTCTGTGTCCCCATGTGTCCTAGTGTCTCAGTGTCCCCATATGTCCCCTAGTGTCTCAGTGTCCCCTAGTGTCTAAGTGTTCTTATGTGTCCCCCTAGTGTCTCAGTGTCCCCATGTGTCCCTGCTGCCTTTCCTCCCGTCCCTCACTTACCTGAGCTGTAGTCTGTCTCTGCAGGCTGGGTGCTGCTGTCTGGACTCTGTGCTGTGTAGCTGCTCCCCCACGGATCAGTGAGTAGTAGAGAGAGGCAGGGAGGGATATGCTGTAACTTCCTATCCCTGCCTCTCTCCACACACAGTGACCCCTACTGGCCGGTGCTGGTATTGCAGAGTAATCTCCATTTATTCTGAGAAAAATACCTGCATTTGTATTGCCGGTATTACTGCAATACCGGCATGGCCAGGCAGCCTCAAATACTGGCTGTGCCAGTAAAATACCAGTCAGGTGACAAACCTAAGAGTAGTGTGTAAAAAAAAAAAAAAAAAAAAAACACATTTTTTTTTAAATGGGCCTATTCCATGGGCCTGTTCCTGGGCCTGGGCCTGGAGCTGCAGCTCCATCAGCCCCTATGTTAATCCGGCCCTGCATACACACACTGCACTCATACACACACGCTGCACTCATACACACACACATATGCACACACTGCATTCATTATACACACACTGTAAATAAATATTCAATTAATATATTTTTTTTAGGATCTAATTTTATTTAGAAATTTACCAGTAGCTGCTGCATTTCCCACCCTAGTCTTATACTCGAGTCAATAAGTTTTCCCAGTTTTTTGGGATAAAATTAGGGGCCTCGGCTTATATTCGGGTCGGCTTATACTCGAGTATATACGGTATCTAAGCTTATGAAGGGGACACAATGCAGCACTACACATGGGAGAAATAAAGCGACACAGCCACATTAAAGGAACACTGTAGAGTTTAGGGATCGAACTATTATCGGTCTGGTCGATATTATCGTCCGATATTCAGAATTTTCAGCAATATCTGTATCGGCCTATAAAGATACCAATACTACCGATAATAAGGGCCGGCCTTAACCCCTTAAGGACCAAACTTCTGGAATAAAAGGGAATCATGACGTGTCACACACGTCGTGTGTCCTTAAGGGGTTAAGGGTGTGCGAGCTGTGCGGCCACACAGGGCGCCTTAGCTACAGGGGCGCCATGCAGCCAACACAGCTCGCACTCAGGGGCACACTGAACACTTGGGAAATTAAGCCAGAGGATTTTGGAGGTCTGTATTTGTTTACCGAGTTGTGAACCAGCTCGGGTGGTCAGAGATTTCCCCATTTGGCTTACTAAGACATAGGGCCCCTGTCAGAAGCATTACCGAGCATGTGTAATAAGATAAAGCCTTTCTCCCTTTGCTGATCTTACTGTGTCATTTCCTGGTGTGAGGAAGGGGCAGAGATATGATGTCACATCATATCCCCGCCCACATCTCCCGTACTCTCACCCATGCGGCGTCGCTTCAGTGTGGTGGCAGGATGTAGGAGTAACAAGCCAGCTCCCCAAGCTCCCCAAGCTGCACACTGAGGTAGGACCACAGGAAAAAAATAAAATAAAAAAAATAAATGATAAATTATATATATATATTTGTATTTTTTTTTTTTTTTACTTTTAGCTGGAGGCAGAAAGTAAGTGGTTTGGATAAGACAGGCACTGCTACCTTGCACAAATTCATAGCCACTGCCCAATACACAAATACACCCCCACATTTACACACTGCTACCTTGCACAAATTCATAGCCGCTGCCCAATACACAAATACACCCCCACATTTACACACTGCTACCTTGCACAAATTCATAGCCACTGCCCAATACACAAATACACCCCCACATTTACACACTGCTACCTTGCACAAATTCATAGCCACTGCCCAATACACAAATACACCCCCACATTTACACACTGCTACCTTGCACAAATTCATAGCCGCTGCCCAATACACAAATACACCCCCGCATTTACACACTGCTACCTTGCACAAATTCACAGCCACTGCCCAATACGCAAATACACCCCAGCATTTACACACTGCTACCTTGCACAAATTCATAGCCGCTGCCCAATACACAAATACACCCCCACATTTACACACTGCTACCTTGCACAAATTCATAGCCACTGCCCAATACACAAATACACCCCACATTTACACACTGCTACCTTGCACAAATTCATAGCCACTGCCCAATACACAAATCCACCCCCACATTTACACACTGCTACCTTGCACAAATTCATAGCCGCTGCCCAATACACAAATACACCCCCGCATTTACACACTGCTACCTTGCACAAATTCACAGCCACTGCCCAATACGCAAATGCTACAAAATACAGTCCAAAATAATAAAATAAGAAAATCCATAATGTTAATGTAGATATTTAAGCTGTTTAGTAGATAATTCCCCAATATGCAATCCTTATGTGGAATTGCCCAAATGTATGGATACCAAATTAGGAAGCTGTTTAATATATAACTCATTTTTTTGTTATCCATACATTTTTCAGTTCCATATAAGAATAAGAAATTAAGGAGTTATCTACTAAACAGCTGAAAGATCAACATTTTGAAATAAGCTTTCTTAGTTTTGATATTTCAGCAGTTTAGTAGATAATTTTCTAATTTGCTATCACTAATGTGGGTCTGCCATATTTAAGGATACCAAAAAAGGGAGCAGTTCAGTAGATAGCTCTCCTATTAGGTACACACAGCATCCACTACACAAACACACACACACACACACACACTGCATCCACTACACAAACACACACACACTGCATCCACTACACAAACACACACACACTGCATCCACTACACAAACACACACACACACACTTCATTCACTACACAAACACACACACACACTGCATCCACTACACAAACACACACACACACACACACTGCATCCACTACTCAAACAGACACACACACTGCATCCACTACACAAACACACACACACTTCATTCACTACACAAACACACACACACACACTTCATTCACTACACAAACACACACACACACACTGCATCCACTACACAAACACACACACACACACTGCATTCACTACACAAACACACACACTGCATTCACTAATCAAATACTCTCATCCACTACACTCACATATATTCTTGAAAGCATATACAATTCTGACTGGCATGTATATTTTGTGCATTTACCTTAATAAAAAAATTAAAAAATTTGCAAAAAAAAGAAAATAATAATAATAATAATAATAAATAAATAAACATGTTCAGTTAACAGTAGATATGTGTAGAAATAGTTGATTTTTTTCAAAACCGTAAATGTACAGAGTATCGGTAAGTTATCAGCTATCGGCCTGAAAGTTCACAGATTATGGGTATCGGTATCGGCTCTAAAAAAAATCAATATCGGTTGATCCCTAGTAGATTTGTGAAAATAAAGATGTATTCCTAACATTAAAGTGCCCCTCTGCTCCCAGTCCCCCTCCCCATCCATGAAAGGGTTAAAACTATTATTTACTTACCTGATTTCAGCAGAAGACGGCCTTCTCCTCAGTTGACGTCAGATAATGAAGGGACCCAATGCAAATGTGCTGCATTAGGCCTTCCCCATAGGAAAGCATTAAATGCTTGATACTGGACGTCCCTTATACAAAGCGTGAGGACGTCCAACGGCGTTTCACAGCAGTAAGCTCCTATAGTGGCAGTGTGATAGTCAGCCACTAGAGGCAGTCTTAACACTGCATCGTGTTTCTCTAAAACGTCCATATTTTACATTGTAGGTCTAATGGGGACAGGGACCATTTCAAGGAGATGAGGTAGTCTGGGTGCCTATAGCGTCCCTTTAATATGCTTTAGGTGCCAAGTTCCCTTCCAGGAGGTTCTCATTCACACTTGAGATCTTGGAAATTGATACAATGCTGTTAACAAAGATGTACATGGCAACAGCATCTGAACGATGCAGCACTGTATCAATTACACCTGAATTTAAATGGTACTCTCTAAACTGGAGCTGACACCCATCCTCTAGTAAATTTGTACAACGTGCAGGAAAATAAAAAGAATAAAGAAAAAATACAAACCATAAAACCATTCTAACTATATATTTATTCTCTAATAACAGAATTGGCTAAGCTACATTTTAATGCTTTCGGGGGAAAGACTTTGCGGAAGTGTGGTAATGCTGCAAACACATGCCATGGTATGAGGGTATTTGCAGCAATATTCCGCAGTATGTTTCCTGTTGGATACAAAACCTGAATGAGCAACTAGTTAAAAACTACATATTTAATGTATTATTGATATTCTTATTTTCCCTTATTTTTAGTATCCGCGTCAATATAGAAGCTGTCTAGGTGAGTGTAGTGCCCCTTTGTAGTCCAGGTATAATGTCATATATGAATCATTATTTGTGCTTTAGAAGAAAAAAAAATGCTGTTGTCAATGTTCTATATCTTAGAAGGAGAATGGTTTTGTCACATTTTTTGAATGTGGTATTTAAAATTAAACAATTATTTTTCGACCTTACAATTCTTATGATTCCTCTATTCATTCTTTCAAAGATAGTAATGCATCCAGGCAAGACACACTGTTGCCCTGTGTTAGAACAAAAATACTGAGAACAGGTTGCAAAATTCCTGTATGTATTGGCTCTGCAGAGGCTCAAAGGCGTAGTTGGACAGCTCAGTTGCCATATTTTTTTTAACAGAATATTTTTCCTTCTTTGGAAATTTCCAATACAGTAAAACGGTCTATTAATATATAAAATGGAAAAATAAGCAAAGAAAATTCCTCCTTAAAAATAAAAGCCGCACAGTCCCTATTTAAAGTTCTTTTTTTTTTCAACATGGTGTGATTCAGCAACATATATAAGCTGGGATCACTGCCAAATACTAGCTCTCCAGCTGTTGATGATATCCAACTCCCATGTTTCTTAATTAGCACTTTGCTAGTGACAGTCTGAGAATAATGGGAGTTGAACTGGGTAACTCCCTTGTGGTTATATATGGTACAGGTGCATTACAGTAAATGTGATGTAATTATTGGAGAAAGGGAGGGTCAGTATTTCCATAACAGACAAATTCATGCCTCCCACACCTCTACAGCCTGCCAAATGACAACATTCTCCAAATCAGTCCCACATTGCCCGGTAGACTCACCCATATCCCACTAAACAAGGGTGAATTGTGCAGAGGGCACATTTAAAATTGCTGGCTGATCAACATATTACCCTCACAAGTGGCAATGAAAATATATTTTGTCAATTAGCATTGGGGAGGTAACATAATGAAGTGGTCTGTCTGAAACTGGGGTAGCTGTCGGTGCCCCGACCCCAGTGCCCACCTGGAACTTATGGTATGCTTTATGTCTAGTCTGGGTATGTCACCAGATCCTGTCCCAGCGCCATCACCTCATCAGACCTGTGCTTAGGGACAAATAGCTGCAATTGAAAACCTCTCTAGGTTATCTATGCTTTCTCTTCGGCTACTCTGGGATTTCGTAAGTAACCTGAGAGTAATCTTCTTAAAGGATAACTATAGGGTCAGGAACACAAACATGTATTCCCCCCCCCCCCCCCCCCCCTTTAGCCCACTCAGAATGGGTTATAACTCACCTTATTTTCAGCTCTCCACAGGTCTGCCAGTGCTGGCCCCGCCCCCTTGGTGACATCATCAAAATTGCCGCTTTTTAGCCAATCAAATGCTTATCCATGGTAAAAGCATTGGATTGGCTAAAATCGGCACAGGGGTGGGGCCAAACGCTGTTTTGGCCAATCAGCACCTCCTCATATAGAGATGCACTGAATCAATGCATCTCTATGAGCAAAATTCAGCATCTCCACGCAGAGCGTGGGGACGCTGAACGGCAGGGCTGCTTACTGTGCAGCACTGAGCCAGGAAGCACCTACAGTGACCATCTTCAGAGTGGCCACATGGAGGTGTCCCTAGGGGCAATGTAAACACTGCCTTTTCTCTGAAAAGGCAGTGTTTACATGAAAATGCCTGAAGGGAGCTATTATAATCACCCAGGGCCGGCGCCACCTGTAAGGCGACCTAGGCAGCCGCCTAGGGCGCAACTTACCAGGGGGCGCCGGATCCCTGTCCCCGCTGCGCCTCCTCATGCTCCGCCGCCTGAGCGCTTTAGCAAGCCCCAGGCGGCGCAGCACTGCTGCATGGAGGGCGGCCGGGTTTATGACCGGCAGGAGGGAAGCGCAGAGCGCTCCCTCCTGCCGGTCTCTCCATGTAGCGTGGCCGGGCGGCGCGGAACGCGGGACAGGAACCTTTGTTTCCTGTACCCGGCCGCCGGCGGAATGACAGGAAATGCTCACTGTGAGCATTTCCTGTCATTCCGCCGGCGGCCGGGTACAGGAAACAAAGGTTCCTGTCCTGCGTTCCGCGCCGCCCGGCCACGCTACATGGGGAGGGTAAGGACCACTAAGGAGGGGGGGTTAAGGACCACTAAGGGGGGGGGTATAAGGACCACTAAGGGGGGGGGGGTATAAGGACCACTAAGGGAGGGGGGGTTATAAGGACCACTAAGGGAGGGGGGTTTAAGGACCACTAAGGGAGGGGGGGTTTAAGGACCACTAAGGGAGGGGGGGTTTAAGGACCACTAAGGGAGGGGGGGTTTAAGGACCACTAAGGGAGGGGGGGTTTAAGGACCACTAAGGGAGGGGGGGTATAAGGACCACTAAGGGGGGGGGTATGAGGACCACTAAGGGGGGGGGGGTATGAGGACCACTAAGGGGGGGGGTATAAGGACCACTAAGGGAGGGGGGGTTTAAGGACCACTAAGGGAGGGGGGGTTTAAGGACCACTAAGGGAGGGGGGGGGTTTAAGGACCACTAAGGGGGGGGGGTTAAGGACCACTAAGGGAGGGGGGGTATAAGGACCACTAAGGGGGGGGTATAAGGACCACTAAGGGGGGGGTATAAGGACCACTAAGGGGGGGTATAAGGACCACTAAGGGGGGGGTATAAGGACCACTAAGGGGGGGGGTATAAGGACCACTAAGGGGGGGGTATAAGGACCACTAGGGGAGGGGGGGTTTAAGGACCACTAGGGGAGGGATGGGGGGGGGGATAAGGACCACTAGGGGAGGGATGGGGGGGGGGATAAGGACCACTAGGGGAGGGATGGGGGGGATAAGGACCACTATGGGAGGGGGGGATAAGGAGCACTATTTGGGGGGGTTAAGGAGCACTATGGGAGGGGGGGGCATAAGGAGCACTATGGGAGGGGGGATAAGGAGCACTATGGGAGGGAGGGGGGATAAGGACCACTATGGGAGGGAGGGGGGGATAAGGACCACTATGGGAGGGAGGGGGGATATAAGGACCACTATGGGAGGGATGGGGGGGGGTATAAGGACCACTAGGGGAGGGATGGGGGGGATAAGGAGCACTATGGGAGGGGGGATAAGGAGCACTATGGGAGGGGGGATAAGGAGCACTATGGGGGGGGGATAAGGAGCACTATGGGAGGGAGGGGGGATAAGGACCACTATGGGAGGGAGGGGGGATAAGGACCACTAGGGGAGGGGGGATAAGGACCACTAGGGGAGGGGGATAAGGACCACTAAGGGGGGGAAGGACCACCAAAGGGGGGTAAGGAGGGAGGACTACTAAGGAGAGGGGAGGAGGGTGATTACCACTAAGGGGGTGGGGGGAGTGGGGGAAGGTCTACTAAGGGGTTTGGGAGAGGGAGGACCACTAAGGGGTTTGGGAGAGGGAGAACCACTAAGGGGGGAGGGGGGAGTGAGAAGACCACCAAGGGGGACTGCAGAGGGACAGGGGGCCAAGGGAGAGCACTAAGTGACAGAAGGGGAGAACACGGAGGGACAGAAGGGAAGGGGAAATCAATAATTGAGGGGAGAGCACTATAATTTTTTTTTAAAAAAAGAAAGCTGTTCCCATCTCAGTCCCTATCCTACCCCACAAACCCTCTCTTTTACACTACACACATACACAATGCATCCCCCCCCACACACACACAGAAACATACAATGCATTCCTACTCACACACAGACACACCCGAAACACACAATTCATCCCTTACGTTCTCTTACATAATTAATGCACCCCTTACAGACACACACTGCATTCAATTATATACACAGAAACAAACCTTGCACCCCTTACACACACACACACACACACACACACCCAGAAACATACAATGCATTCCTTACACGCAAACACACACTACATCCCTTACACAAATTGCACACATAAAATATCCCCAACTCATGGATGGGCCATGTATGTGGATTTATGGGTGGGCATTGTAGGCTTATGCCCCCTGGAGGCCCAGACCTTGAGCTGTGTAAGGGGCCCTAAAAAATGGAGCTGCTTCCTGTTCGTTAATTGTTGTGAGCACTGTTAAAAACAGTCTCCCGAGAGCCTCTTCTACACCAGACCTGTGGAGCCAGACTGAGCCCAT
Source organism: Pelobates fuscus (assembly GCF_036172605.1). NCBI lineage: Eukaryota > Metazoa > Chordata > Amphibia > Anura > Pelobatidae > Pelobates > Pelobates fuscus. Next base: position 70,964,238 of record NC_086317.1, on the reverse strand, counting down.
CATCAGCCTCTTGTCCTCATCTGGTGGTAAGTAGGCAATCCAATATATTATTAGTGGCACTAATCTCTAATTTACCTCACATTAAATGGATACTATAGTCACCAGAAGCACTACAGCATAATGTAGTGGTTCTGGTGTCTATAGCCTGTGCCTGTAGGCTTTTTAATGTAAACACACTGTCTTTTCAGATAAGACACTTTGTGAAGACTGGCGTTGGCCCATATGGCAGAGCATATGGGCGGGGCATTGTGATGTCACATGGTGGGCTGGACATATGGGGGGGCGGCAAAAAATGTTTTGCCTAGGGCGGCAAAAATCCTTGCACCGGCCCTGTAATCACCAGAACAACTACATTAAGCTGTATTTGTTCTGGTTACTATAGTGTCCCTTTAATGAAAACAGTGCTAACCATGAAACTGTTTATTCAATATTTAATGGCCATACGCAGCAGAGTGGCATCCACTGACAATGTCAAAATGAAAACAGCAGATCAACAAGGAAGTAAACACAGACACGATTAAAGCCCTAAAAAGATGTCCGTAAGGGTTTATTTACTAAATTTTGAAATGTATCAATTTAAAAATTGAATTGCACAATTTAGGCTGTGACTATATCTTATTTGTCAAAATAACTGCAGCTTCTTACAGTGCCCACATTTTAGAGGTGTGGTGAGAAGCTGTGAACTAAAACAGTTTTTTTTTTATTAACTACACATTTCTAGTACATTTAAACTTTTTTTTTTTTTTTCAAATGGCTCTGTTTGATTAACAAATACAGAAACACATAATTAATGTCTGATAATATGCAAGAAGTCCTGTTAGACAAATCATTTGGATGTGCTAGCTAACCTTTTAGAGTATCTGTCTATAATCATGAAACAGAACTCAATGAATTAATGAGTTTAGATGCCTTACCTGAGCAATGTCCGCTATATTTTTCAGTGTTGCAGTTATCTTGGTGCAGTCTGCTTCCCCCTGTGACTCTCTGCTCCTCAGACTGGAAAGATAGCTAAGAGCCTCAATACCACAAACACGGCAGCTATCACTCAGCTCTACAAATTAAAAAAAAAAACACAAGTTGATCAACGGATTAGATATGCAGAAAAATATCAGCTGTAAAATCAAAAGCCTATTTTCTTGTAAAATAAGAAAATCTTAAACTTTTCACAATAAATGTCTGCTTCATAGTGGGCAAGGGATAATCAATGAACTAAACAACTAGAGGCACTATCAAATGACAGCCCTGAAAATGGTTTGACAACTTACTTAGGGTTCGTCAGGTGCTGATCACCTCCTCTGCTACTAGAAGAGACTGTGATTGGTGCATGTCAGAACCCCAGATAAGTTATCAAACTGTTTACAAACTATTTACCGTAACTTCTTACCTTGGAAGGGCGCCATAGCACTCCTGGTACCATAACCACGATAGCTGCATTTAAAGTTGACTTTTAAAACATGATGGTTATAGTATAGATACTCACCTACAGAGGTCCTGGTCTGTGCTCCTTGGGTGATAACAGCACTTATTCGATGTGCAAACTGAAGAAGATATGGCACCAAGGTGCTTACATCTAGAAAAATGGATAAGCAAATTTAATAAGCCAGAGATAACTATTTGCCCAAACACATCATATTTGTGTTCGTTAAAATGTTTTGCATATAAAGTCTAACATACAGGATTATTCACTAAAGTGATTCTGGAGTTAATTCAATAAGAATTTCAAATTTAAGGTCAAAATAGTTTGACTGGAAAAAGTCTTATTCAGCTATGCTTTCAGAGAATGCAGCGACAATAAAGCCATCACTTCAATCCCTTCAATCCAAGGTGAAGGGTCAGTGTAGGACCCGCTTAGGGGGGTCTGCCTTGACGTTGGCAGGCGGGCATTCCCTCCAATGGCCATTGGAGCAACTAAATGACCTCCATTTGTCTAAATATACATAGGGATTAAGGAGAGAGCGCAGGTAACTTTTTCTTTGGTTATGAACAGTATAAAGGCAGGGTGTCATGTGGATGATGAATGTAAGTTTGTTCTTTTTTGCGATTTCCAGTTGTTCTGTATTTCACATCTGTGTAACGTAAGCAGGGTTGGCTTTATAATTTAGGCAGATGAGGCATTTCATTTGTCATGTATTTTTTTTGTCGGAGGGCTTTGAGAATTCTGTGTACACAGGCACTCGTGATCTAATTTCGTCCCATAGTGTAAATGATACATCACACATCATGGAACCTACACTTTGAGCTTGCACAACTGCAATTTGACAATCCCAGCAATAAACACATATTACAAACTCGCTACATTCTCTGTATCCGATATATTTTCCTCATTACTCTATCCCCTCTTGCTGCATTTCCTCTTTTTCTGTGTTGCTCTCCTTTAAACCACCCATTTACTTACCTATTGCATTCTGATTCTGTATTACAATTTGATCCATTCTCTTTGCTTACCTGATTGTTCAGATAGCCTTTTCTTCCAAGCTTCCTCCATTTTCTGCGTACTCTCTACCGCAGCTTGTGTTCTGGAAATTAAAAAGTCTAAGAAAAGAAAAAAAGAAGTAGAAAGTTTAGAAATGAAATCAAGATCTGGGATTACAGTATTGCTGTAAAATTATCCTCACCAGTCGATATGCTGCCATTTGTATAAAAGGGTTCATCTAAGAGAGCAAGTGACTCCTGTATAATACACTCAGCTTCCTGTAGCAGGCGCTGTAGCACACAGTCTTCAACTTCTTGAAACTGTATGTGGTTTTCCTGTGATTGCAAAACAGCAAAGCCAAATGTCACAGTTAATCATTTTTCGACACTTAAAAGATCATATTATTTTAACAGACTGAAAAAAACAGACAGCTGTTCGAAAGATACTATTACCCCACAAATAGTTATTTCAAATGATAAATTTTGCTCACATTACTAGATCACTATTATCATTTTACTAGAAAGCTAAGTCAAGATTGCCCTTATGTCTTTTTTGAGTATGTCTCACCTGCTTGGCGGTCTCTATGGTGGTCTTTAGATGCTGAACTTCCGCTTTGCTTGCCTCAAATGCCCCTTGAAGATCTTCCATCTGCTGCATCTGATCCTCTGCCTATGTAGAGATATCACTTTCTATAATCAGAGCGCTCCATCCAGACATTTGTAAAGAGGTTATTCATTAAGCACAAGAATGCTCACTTATTCCAATGAGTAATACCTCATTAGTTAATATAACCTTCAAATGATATTACTGTGAAGTTGTTAATGCAATAAACAGAAATAGCGTTCCATCGATTGCTGTTAAATTGAGATCTCCCTCATTCCCTCCTCCGAGACTTAAATTGTTTAAATGACTGAGCTCTCATTAAGGCATTCAATGCTAATCCTTCCAGATTCCAGTAGCAGTAAGTGCTAATTTAAAGGATAGAGCAACTAATTAAGACACTTTTGTAAAATCAGACATCTGTTTTGGGTCTTATCAAGTGTGTCTCTTGGTATATATATTTCCATGGTGAACTGTGTGGCACCCTTATGGTCAAAATATTTTTTTCTTACACTATTTTGAATATATAAGCTGTTTCTGCACTCAACCTCAGGGCAACATCCAGTGCACATATGTGTATGCTAACCTTTCTTTGTGTGTGTTCATTCACACGCTGGTATGAGTCCTCCAGCTCCTTTTTGGAGCGCTCCATATCCTCATAGGCTTCCCGTGCCACTGTAACCTGCTTTGTGACTTCAGCATTCTAACAGGAAAAAAGCTGTTATTTTCCTAGAGCTATACACCAGACAGTACATACAACAAGAACAATCTGTTGAAATACAGCACATTAAACACTACTATTTTAAGCACCATGCAATACAGTACAGACTATCATAACATCATACTAGCATCATCCTAAGGAGTGGATACTGATAAAATATCATGCTAGCACCTAGGAATTCAGTTCCAAATTACGATAACATAACATTGTGGTAGTCCTATACCAACAATGCAAACTACTATAACATGACAGGAGCATCATACAGTGTAACACACTACCATTAAATCATTGCTCATTGGTGATTGCTGCCGCCGAGGAGTAGTGGGAGTCTGAGCGCAGGACTTATTTTTGTGTATTTGTATTTGCTTTTGTATCACACAGCTATGTTACAATGCTGCCGCCCACCCCATGTGTCCCCTATTAAGGGTTAATAAGTATGTAGGGGTTTAGAGATTTATTTATTTTTGCCTGAAGCTGAAGGAAGCAAGTTGAATTGTTAGCGTAGGACTTGCCTAAGAGGTTTGCCTTGACGTGGAAGGTAGCCATTAGAGTGATACTAAAAACCTTCAGTTATTTAAATATACATAGGGATTTGAGATGGTATTCACGTAACTCTTTTCTGTACCATAACATCATGTTAACCTTATTATTGGCATTTAAAATCCTATTGAGCAGTACAAACTACTAGAATATCAACTTAGCACCATATAATGTAAAATTGACTACTACAGCATCATAGTAGCAGTGCAAACTATTACAACATCGTGGTAAAACCATGTTGTGCAGCGCAAACTATAATAACAGTAGCACCATGCATTGCAGTACAAACTAGTGTAACGTCATTTTAGTGTCATACAAAACTATACAAACTACAACTAAGCACATATGTCTAGAATATCAATAATGTTATCTTCGTATTCTACTGGGTAGTGAACTGGAGCTTAAGGGAACACTATAGGCACCCTTCATCTCAATTTCTATCAGATGGTTTATCTGATTGGTGCAGCACAGTTTTGCCACACTTGCACACTAGCCTTCCAAATGAAAGCATTGGATTGGCTCAGATCATCAATATCGATGATCTTAGCCAAAGAGGCAGATTTTTTCTGAGGAGACTGGTGCAGTGAGGGAGGAAGGGTAAGTAACATACCTTTTTTAACCCTGACAGTGCTGGACCGCTCACCTAAATGATGACTAGGGGATTACAGCTTTGGGAGTACATATGCACTTACCTTTTACTGCAGTTCACGCTACTATAACTTTATGTTAGAGCCATGTACAGTATTGCAATACTCTACAATACCACATCTTACTTCTTACTTTACAGTAAAAAACACTACAATACAATGTTTGCAGCATAAACTACCTTTATACACGTCAATAACCTAAATGGTTTTTTTTTTCAAACTGCACAAACTAATAAATCATATATGACCACAACACATTCCAGAACACACTACTAGAAGATTGTGTATGGCACATTACAATATAAACCAATAGAATATTATGTTATTATCTTATATTACAATATTTTAATGTGAAACATGAAGGTGCTCGAAGTATTTTGCAATATCCATGAAAGGAACATCTATCTGCCTGATTAGTCCTTTCAGAATCACACTCATGCCATCTGCAGGAGGTGCAGTAGAAACATTAGACTCTTTGGCAATCAGTGTTTGCCCTGATTCAGGTTGCAACATGGAGATAATAGATGCAACAATTTAGGGAAAAGAGAGACTTGGGGTATTGTAGTGAGAGAAAAAAATCTCTGTGAGAGAAAAGACAAACGGCAGGAGCCTAAAGGGTTAGAAGAGGTTGTATGAGAGGCATACAGACAGAAACAAGTATAGTCAGGGGAAAGATAGAGAGCTGGCATGAACCGACAAGGAGAAATGAAACTAAAAAGCATATGGAAGAGAATGCAGAAAAATGCTTGGATTAAAGGGGAAAAAAATATGTTTCTGAGAAATAAAATGGAAAAAATGTAGAGAATAATAAAAATTTCAAATCAGACGGCAGCTGGTATGGGGAACTAGAATGTACTAAGATATAGAAGAAGGGATTCAAATATTTCAGCGCTGAGAATGTAAACTAAAGGGGAGGAAAAGGCACTTACCGTAAATATAAGAATAAGCTAAAATGGACAGTGGCAGAAAAAAAGGTAAAATGAAGACACCCACGATAAAATAGAGGGAAGACAGGGGCATAAGAAGGGTAGAGTAAAAAAGAAAATGAGAACGCAACAACATGAAAGGAATGTGTAAAAATCAGGTTTGATTTGTAAATTGACTGCAGAATTGAAATGGCCATGATTCCTGACTGCTGCATAGTCAGACACGTATTGTTTGGAGAATAGGCAATGTAATCATAATGCTAATATCACTAGTATGCATATTGACATCAATGATTTCAACTACAAACAATGCAAATCGGTAAGTCCCAGCTTACAAATGGACGTTACAGATCATTACTGTGGTTGCGTTGAACATATCACACTTTATAAAACATTATTCAGGTTTAACAGATGCTTTTTGATGTACAGAGAATAGAATACCAGGTACCTTTCTCAGCAGTTCTGCGTGGCTCTGCACCAGCTCAGCATATTTCTCCTTCAACTTTGTGTATCGCTGCTCATTAGCTATGGACTTCCCTGTAACAAAGATAATACGAACACAATAAATATTCACTGCTCTTTTGCAGATACTTCACACAATAAGATGCTTTGTTCCAGCTCGCACAATGCATAGCTTCCTAAAAAGACCATAAAGCTATAAAGCGGTTGTTTTGCCCCTTTTCAGCTCCAATATCACTGCTTGTAGATGTATTAAAGATTTACTAAAGGGGCACTATAGTCACCAGAACAACTACAGCTTAATGTAGTTATTCCGGTGTCCACGGCCTGTCCCTGCAGGTTTTTTAATGAAAAAGCAATACATTGCTGCCTACTAGGACCTCTAGTGGCAGTCACTCTGAGAGCCACTAGCGGTGCTTCCTGGGTTAGTGCTGCACAATGTCTGGCACTGACTTTCAGCGTCTCCACGCCCTGCATGGAGGCACTGAACATTCCCCACAGAGACACACTGATTCAATGCATCTCTATAAGGAGATGCTGGTTGGCTCAGAGTGCATGCATGATAGCCCCCCACCAATGTATTCATTTGGGAAAGCATTGGATTGGGTGAGATCATCAAATTTGAATGTTTCAGCCAAAGGGGTCAGAGCTGGGGCGGAGCCAGCCTCGAGGAGACTCGAGTGCCACTGGGAAAAGGTAAAAGTAGAAATACCCCCTTCTGTCTCATTAGAGAATTTTTACCTGAAGCTGAAAGAAGCAATGTGATTTGTTAGAGTAGGACTCACCTAAGAGGTTTGCCTTCACATGGCAGGTGAGCTTACACTTAAATGTCCATTGGATAAATACTAAAAACCTCCAGTTATTTAAATGTGCATAGGGATTTGGGATAGTGCGCAAGTAACTCTTTTCTTTGCTTTTTATTGTACGTATTGAGGCCAATGTGTAACATAGTCATTGCTGCCATCTAGGAGTAGTAGTAGTTGAAGCGCAGTACTTTTGTGAATTTTGCATATTTAAATCACCTTTGTACTGCAGGGAGAGCAGTCCTGGGGACCTAAATGGAGCTAGTAGAGCTATAGTGTCAGCAATATACATTTGAACTCCTGACACTATAGTGTTTCTTTAAACTAACGCTTACATTCCAAAAACATTCACTCCCAGCATGGGTGTATTGCTCTCCAGCCTGTCAGTAGATGAAATCATTGCAATTTCAATATTACACATACTTGTAGTGAGCTGAAAACCTTATTGCTACATTTAGACAAAAACAGTTTGTTTGACAATTATTTTCTACTATCACAGCTTCCTTATTTTCGCCTAATTGTCTTCAATTCAGTTCCATCAAAAGATCCTTAACTTTGTCTTCCTTACTCTCTATTTCGGTTAAACTCTTCTGTGCTTTTTCTGTATCTTGTCTTCTCCTCTTCAGATCTTCCAGCTCTGTGCGCAGAAACTCGTGTTCATCAACGGCCTGTGCTCTCAAATGTTTCTGTTCTGCTAATTCCGCCTCCAACTCCTGAATTCGCCCCTTCAAATGAATAACCAACCGATGGCTCTGCAATACACCAATTAGCATAAAACTCTGTACGTCATGCATTTACTGTAGGGGGCTGCAGCCTCCATGCATCAGATCTTCATGAATGTGCACAATCTATTTCATTAGGGTGTACTCCACAAGTTTTCACATTATAAGCATTTATAGACCTACAACAAATTATGTAGTGCTTTGCAATCATAGATATCTGACAACAAGTCATTGTCATACAGAATATAACAGAGACAAGAGGTGCTCAAACTAGCAAACAATCTAATCTTAATAAAAAGCGAACAGTTAAACATGACAAATAAACTTTACTTACAAAATGTAAACTTAATTAAAGAGGAACAAAATACCAAATTACTACTCTAGTGATAACCTGGTATGTACATAGGGCGTGATTTATCCAGATTTTTAACCAGAAAACAAGCCAACCCATACTTCCCCAAGTATATTTAAAAACAATTATTATTTATTGACTCAACAGTAGAGGCTGCAAGTCAGTATATTAAAATATATATTTGTGCTGGATTTACCGGCACATTTTTATTATATTGTATATTATTTCAACATTTTCTGCATCTCGTCTTCTCCTCTTCTTCTTCTACTGCCTCCAATGCAATAAGGTAAATAAAAAAAACATAGAATTTAAAATATGATAGCCCTACAGACTAGAATCTACCAAGCAACTGCAGAGAAGCCTATGTTTCAAAGTACAAAACCATTTCTAATCAAAACAGTGCACGCTAACATTTCTTTCTTGTAAGGGGCGCAATAAAAAAAAAATTCTACTGCAGGATGCATTGTAAAGGCAACTCCAGTTAAACAAAAGGCCTGGCCTTGTTACTTATAAGTACCGCTCGGCACATTAAACGTTTTACGTTTCCATGATTAGCTGAATTAGCTTTCATAGTGTTACACATTGAAGCAGAGACACCCATTGAGCATTATCACAATCCAGTGAATAGAGGGTGATTTTGCCTCTCAATGGGTCATTTTTATTCATAGAACATTGCAAAACACTTTATTTCAATAAGCACAGGTTTAGTCAACCTCCAGCTGTGTACAAAGCACAATGGCAGGAGATCGGAAGGCTGCCGCCCTTATCTGTACATATATTTCCTTTCATTATTTCAAGTACTTCGTTGCACATTGAAAAGGTCTCACCTCTGCCTTAAAGTTGCCCAAGTCTTCCCTTAGCACAGCAATCTCTTTATACAGCTGCTCTATCAAACGATCTCTGCGAGACAGAATGGAATGTCACATTGCAAGATGAGAAATCCAAAGATACAACAAAGAAATTGGAAAAAATACACAAACTATGAACATCAGAATGAGCACCCTTCTTTTTTCTCTACTTTCTTTAGTCCAAGTGTTCAATGCCTTTCTGGTTTTACCCTGCCTATCATCTTCCCATCTCCTCATCAGCATCTTATGACCCAGATATATATAGTGTGATACCCTCCAATAGTTACACACACTGGTTAACCCTGAAAGTACTGTAAACAAAATAGAATATCAAACAACGTGCTGTGTTTATAAATGACAAAGTGGAGCTTTGTAGTCAGTAACATAAAAGCCGTGTAATAACATTAAATATGGAACAAGTCCGTAGTGGTGTGCTGAAACTGGCGTACGGGTAGGCCTGTAAATAAAAGAGGGCCTCCCCAGAAAAATTTATTAAAAGGAGAATGGTGAGGTGGGTGGGATGATCTGAAAGGTACAACACAGGTAAGATGGAGGTGTGGGTTTATATAGGAACGCTAACTCCTCCCTCAAATACAGGCCTTTGGCCTTAAGACTTGTGGTCGGCAACATAAAAGCCGTGTAATAGCATTAATGATGGAACAAGTCCGTACTGGTGTACTGAAACTGACGTACGGGTAGGCCTGTAAATAAAAGAGGGCCTCCCCAGAAAAATTTATTAAAATGAGAATGGTGAGGTGTGTGGGATGATCTGAAAGGGTGAGGTGGGTGGGATGATCTGAAAGGTACGGCACAGGTAGGATGGAGGTGTGGGTTTATATAGCAACGCTAACTCCTCCCTGAAATACAGGCCTTGGGCCTTAAGACTTGTGGTCGGCAACATTAAAGCCGCGTAATAACATTAATGATGGAACAAGTCGGTAGTGGTGTACCGAAACCGATGTACGGGTAGACCTGTAGTTAAAAGAGGGCAAAAGGGGGTGCAAAGAAGCACACTTTATCACACATGATTATAATACTAGATTCCAAAATGCTTTTCCTCAGCTCTTTTTCCAGTTGAGGATTATATACCTATTATACACAGGAGATTTCAAACGACCTAGACTTTTTATGATATGTACAGGTGTGTCAGTACTAGATGCAACTGGAGCCACTCCGATTCTGAAACACACATGGTATACCTCACATGTAGGATAATGGAGGGGCAGCCTAAGCCTTCATATTAATAAGCGGAACAGGAACAATAAGTGTAATGGTGACAATGATGACTGAATGAATATTTTTTTTTTATTCTTTATTTAGGTTGTGCATGGGTTAACAGAACAGATTTGCACCGCCACAATAGCTGGTACTATCAGAGCAATAAACAGTGTTAAACGACAGTGTGGCTTGTTATACTGTGCACATTTTCTTTTTTATATAATACAGGATTAACCAATAGGCTAGGGGTACAGGTCTATGCTGGACTTGTCATGTATTTTTCCCCTTAGGGTTTACCATCTAGCCTGGTATTCAATTGCAACGAGCAGGGCCGGACTGGCCCACCGGGATACCGGGAAATTTCCCGGTGGGCCGCGGCACCTGGGGGCTGCAGAGGTATGTGCCACCGGGTGGCCGGTCCGGTGGCACACTCAGAGGGAGCCGGCCGCTTTCTAGGCTGGTGCCGTCGGGCCGGGTGGCAGCCTCGCCGGTCCGGCGGCACTTCTAATGCTGAGGACGGAGGAGAATGAAGGAGGAGGGAGGAGCATGTCTCTGTACCATGCTCCCTCGCGGTTCCTGTGCTGGGAATTGTGGGAACCGCGAGGGAGCATGGTACAGAGACATGCTCCTCCCTCCTCCTTCATTCTCCTCCGTCCTCAGCATTAGAAGTGCCGCCGGACCGGCGAGGCTGCCACCCGGCCCGACGGCACCAGCCTAGAAAGCGGCCGGCCCCCTCTGACTACTCTTAGGTAAATGGAGGGGATGGGGCACAAGGGGGGAGGGGGGTAATATTGGGGCACAAGGGGGAGGGGGGTAATATTGGGGCACAAGGGGGGAGGGGGGTAATATTGGGGCACAAGGGGGGAGGGGGGTAATATTGGGGCACAAGGGGGAGGGGGTAATATTGGGGCACAAGGGGGGAGGGGGGTAATATTTGGGCACAAGGGGGGGGTAATATTGGGGCACAAGGGGGGAGGGGGGTAATATTGGGGCACAAGGGGGGAGGGGGGTAATATTGGGGCACAAGGGGGGAGGAGGGGTAATATTGGGGCACAAGGGGGAGGGGGGTAATATTGGGGCACAAGGGGGGAGGGGGGGTAATATTGGGGCACAAGGGGGGAGGGGGGTAATATTGGGGGATGGGGGGTAATATTGGGGCACAAGGGGGGGTAATATTGGGGCACAAGGGGGGGTGTAATATAGAGACACAGGGGGGGGTGTAATATAGAGACACAAGGGTTGTAATATAGAGACACAAGGGGAGGGGGGGAATAAAACAGAGATAGGGAAGAAAGAGACAGTGGGAGAATAGAGAGAGACAGAGAGGGAGGGAGAGTGAGACACAAGGGGAGAAAGAGATGTTAGAGAGGGAGAGAGAGACAGGGAAAAGGGGGAAAAAGAAACAGAGGGGAAGAGAGATACACAAGGGGAGGGGCGAAAGAGGCAGAGGGGGAAGAGAGTGACTGGGAAGGAGAGGGGAGACATGGACACAGAGGAGCAGTGAGGGGGAGAAAGAAACATAGATGTGTGTGTGTGATCCAGGGGGGGCAACGGGCAATTGCCCTTTCCCCCCCAGGCTGGCACTGTCCAAGCACCATGTGCCTTCACGGACCGGAGGGGAGATCAGAGGTCTCCCTCCCTGTTCTGGAGGCACCATGCAGGCAGCCGGCAAGGGAGGGAGGAAGAGAGGACCCGGGAGCTCAGCCTGCAGCTCCTCCGGGTCCTTCTTGCGCGAGTACAGAGCGTTGCCGCGGTTACAGTGGCAACGCTCCAGCTCTCGCGAGAGTGAACTCTAGCGCTGGAGCAACGGGCTAGAGTTCACTCTCACCACTGCGACCTCTAGCCCCATACACACACCTAGACCCCCCCATACACACATTGCCCCACACACACACACACAGGCACCCAAACACACATTGCCCCACACACCCTACACACTGAACCTTTCACACAAACACATTGCACCACTGCTCCTATACCCTACTACAGCCCCATATCCCAGCAGACCCCAGGTAAGTTGTCAAACTGTTCTTAAACGGTTTGACTACTTACTCTGGGAGCGGGTCCCGGCACTCCTGGCACCATAACCACTACACAGAGCAGTAGTGGTTATTGTGCATGGATTATTTCTTTAAATCTATAAGTGCCCCTCCTGAGATCAGGCTCTGGATCCGCCACTGGTGTGGGTGTATATATATATATATCTATATCTATCTATCTATCTATCTATCTATCTATCTATCTATCTATCATGTATATTAATGTGTGTATTAGTTATATATATATATAATTATGCCTATTATATTTACACATATATTAATGTACATATATATATATATATATATATATATATATATACGTAATACACAGAGAAATGTAATTGATATGTACCATATGTAATGAGCAGATATTGGCCAAGTCTTGTTGCTAGGTGCATACTCCAGCACAATAACATATTTAAAGTGAAGAGCGCACCCACAGGACTTCAAACTAAACAAGATACCGTCTTTTTTTACAGTTGTGCCCTACATACATTCACCATTTCAGTTCCATGACCAAGCTTTCCTTAATATGTCAAGGTAGTTGGACTGAAACATTGGTTATATGCAAAGGCACGTCTGCTTAAAATAAATCTGCACTATTGGTTTTTTTGAAGCCTATATGTGCTTTTTTTTTTTTTACGTTGGAGTAATAATTTTTAATCTTAAATTATCTTTTCTAACGCTGTATTTGCACATTATGCTGGCGTGACGCATTATGGGGCTGGTAAATAATTTTTTTCCAGGGCTGCTTTTAATTCCCAGTCCGGCCCTGGCAACGAGAGTAACAATAGAAATACAATAGAAATTGAAAAACATCATGCTTGAGTGCGTGTGATACTACAGTTAGGCGCAGCTATTGTTTTAACATGTAATAATCAAGTTATACTGAGCATTTTTATAGGTTGACAAGATAATGTCTTGAGTGCCTGAGGATGCTTGAGTCATAGTATTGGTTTTAAGGTCCTGCTAGCTATCAGGCACAATTTGCATAGTGTGAGAGGCAGTAACTTTGCTTGGACGCCATGGGTCTTACTCTCATGGCTGCTGAGTGCAGTGAAACATAACAAAGTGAAACATTATGCTTTTTAAGTTCACTGCAGAATAAAATTAAAGAAAATACTAATAAACGATAACCTATCTATGTGCTAGGTGCACTAGCTATTATATGACATGTTAAACAGCTTATAAACTTGTTAAAACCAACATGGGTACAACCACTGGGACCGCTCCCACCGTGGACTGGAGGCAGCCAAAACCAAGAGAGGACAAACTTATTGCGTGTGTGAATTTGCCATGCTGAGTTCAGAGTGTCCGATAGCCTGCTGTGAAGCCCTGTTTCAGCCTATTCCGGTTGGGTGGGTGGTACCTGAATCCGCCGATCGCCTTAGCCTGTGTGAGAGCAGGGCTGTTGGGTAGATTCTGCCATTGTTCAGTAGGGCTCTGTGTGGCATGGCTTTCCTCTGGCTCTGCTGGGTATGCAGCACCACTTTCTTTGCGTGTACCGTGAGTGGAGCTCTGTTGCAGCGGGCTGTATGGTGACCTGTCATCCATGTTCTTTCAGGTGCGGGTCGCGCTCCTGGGTGCCGTCTCATCTGTGTGGGGCCGCGGCGTTTTGGAGGCGGGAGTTCTCTTCTGCCTTGGGGTTGCGTGAGGGCTGGTGCTTGTGGGCCATGAGCCTAGAGACCATCGTGGTCCAGGTTCGACCTTTTCAGGGTGATGCGAGGGGTCTTTGTATGTCTCTTGGGTTTCCGCGTTGCTGTTCCCCGCATACGTGGCTGGCACCTCTGGGGCTTGCCCCTTGTTGCTCTCAACCTGGGAGAGCCTGAAATGAGGAAGTCAGAGGTTTGGGTTGTGGTGTTGCCCTGAGGAGGGCCCCCGCTAACCCGCCCGCCGTCAGCTCCAGTCTTAGTGTGCAGGATGTGGTATGTGTTGCTCGCCCGAGATATCTTCGGGTTGTGAGGTCGCAGTGGTCTGTGCGGGCATCCCCGTTGTGCGGGTACCTGGCTCAGGGTGGTGTTGCCTCACCCTGGTAGGGGCTTGGATCCCTGGGTTTGCAGGCAGAGCAGCGTCGTGGGCACTTTGGTGGATGCGTTCCCAGAAGGTTTGGCACACCATATTGAACTGGTGCTCAAAGTCCGCTCTCCAGGCCTGGATCTCTAGGCTGTCGGTGAGGGTCTTTCTTTCAGGCTCGGTGGCCATCTTAGGCGCGCAAGTGGGGCTTCCCCAGTGGGATAACCACCGCTGGTCCAGAGGGGGGGTTGCGGAGCCGCCAGAGGTCCATTACGTGCAGCTAGCCCCGCGCCGGGAGATCGGCCGCTTCCCCCATGCATCAGGTCGCTGGGCCCCATATCCAAACGGCTCTGTTTCGCTGCCGTCGGTGTGGGTTACAGGTGTCGCTGTGTACCCCCTTGCTGCCGGTCAGTCATCAGTGCCTGGGTTGCTATGATTAGTGTGGGATTTGAGAGTTTTAGGGTTCTTGGTGCTGGAACGTGTCGGAGCTATAGGACAACACGTCCGGCCATCTTGGTTGCCAGGCTCCGCCCCCCTGAATGAATATTTTTAATCACTTAGAAAAAAAGAGAAATAACATACATAGTATAATATCAGAAAAACACATAAACAAAATAAAATAGTATGCACCCACAAATGCCACATGCAGTGGCAAAAGAAGCCCATAAAGTGTATACACTCCTTGAGAAAGTCTAACTGATTAAACTGGTCGGAGGAAAGACACAGGAGCCTTTTCAGATTTTGTAATTTTGTGAACTGTACTTTTGCCCAATTTAAAAAACTTCCCAAAGGAAAAAACAACTATCCAGACTAACTGTGGAATATTGTTCCCCGTAGACTTAATCCTTGGGACTGCTTTATGGGCTTCTTATTTTATTTGTGTGGTGTTTTTTTTAAATCCTTTATTTTGGTTGTGCTTCAATAGGTGTACATAGTAATAAAGACATGTCAGCAGTTTCGTAAATATATCACAAAAAGAGAAATTAATCATGTCAAAAGCTTACAACACATTTCATAATTTTTATACATGATCTGGAGATTTTCCAAGCGTCCAACAAAAAAACAAAAAAAAGGACTGTTGCATGTGATACTAAGTTATAAGTAAATCAGCGATTCCATTCGCCTAAGTATTGGTAAGCTGTAACTAAGGGGATATGCGTAGTAGTAGTTGTCAGGTAGAAATATTACACTGTGTATGTTATTTTTCTCTTTGGTTAAGTGATTAAAGAACAATCATCATTATCACCATTACACGTATTGTTCCTGTTCTGTTTATGCATAGGAAGCTTTAGGCTGCCCTGCATTATTCTACATGTGAGATATATATACACATGTATTTCCACTAGGAACATCCACTTTGTCTGTTGTATTTATTTCCACACCACGTTGTTTGATATTCTATTTTAAACCATATCTCCAGTCTAGCTTTACAAATAATTGCATACTTACTTGTCATCTCTGCTCATGCCATTCTGGGTGGTGAAATTAAATGGATCATTGCTGATGGAGCTTCCAAATAAATCATCAAACTTATTTTCAGGGATGCCCTGGATAAACACAAAAAGCTCCTTTAAAGTTTAAGCACTGACAGATATGAACATGTACTTAGAACAGCAGTGTCGGACATATATAGAACAAGGTGACAGAGGCCCCATCATCGCTGATGACTTTGGAAGCCATTGCAATTTGGCCTGCTGTATTATAGAAGGTGCATGGATAAAGCCACTTTGGGCCCAGCTCTCCCTACATTAAACTGCCAGCAAAATGTGATGGCTACAATTGGGCTATGTTCAAAGTTGTTGTGTTAAATTAATCTGACAAAATCTATGAAGTTTATTGCAATTGCAAAAAGCTTAATTGTAGCAAATACTATGTCAACAATACTGGGAGAATGCATGTGGCAAGAATAATACCTCCAAATATGCAGCTAAGCAAGCTAGAAAAATAGATGGATAAGGTGATACCCTATCTTTTGCAGTTCATTTTATCGCAATGCCATTCACCATTTAGTAGATAAAACCCCCCGTGGCAAATCAGAAGCAAAAGTGCTCTCCAATTATAAAAATGACTTCAAAATTTTGAAAATATCTTTAAATAAATCTGCCTATAGATTGTGTTCCAATGTCCCAGTTGTCAATACACTTACTGTGCTTTAATGTTTCACGGAATGTTTCCATGATAAGTGTGATCAGTGCACTGATGTTCCTTCCTGACGTCTACTTAGAGTGATTATTAGATTCTTAGGGGCTAACTCAGGATTAACACGTTTTTTGTAATATATTTTCACCCCAGGCTATGGTTCTCCCTCACCTGACTGGATGTGGTACCTCACCTGACTGGATGATGAATCCATCCCTACAAGGTCATCTGTTTCTATTAGCGTCTCACTGTCAGGAGGTGAATTTCCTGTAGGTATCAGCACCACAGGGCTGATGTGCTCAGACAACGCTGAAGCCCGCAAGAAATTTGGGGGATTCTGAAATAAAAAAAAATATTATACATACCAAACACTCCATTCTACAAATAACCAAAATGTTAACCAGACCCAAGGACAATGGATTATGATTTTGTGTAAGGATAAAAAATGTAACATGTAAAAGGACAGAACATTAGGTCTCATTAAGACTGGTTCAGAAGGGATGTTATACAATGCATTGACGAATTTAGAAATGATGCTATAATTGCAGAGTGAAGTGATTCTAATAGAATGCAGGTACCCATTGCAGGTTACCTGCTCAGACGTACACCATCTTTTTTTAAGATGACATTCTCTGTTTCTAAATGGAGCATAGTAAACTTAAGCAACCCTACTTACCTCAGGCAACTGAGGAATCTGTAAAAGGCGTTTAAAGTATTGCAGGTTACTTGAACGGTAAAACAAATCCTTTAACCTGAAAGCAAAAAAAATATCAAAATGGGTTTAAAAAAAAGTGTGAATATACAAATCTTCCAAGAATCAGTTTTAAATCCAATTGTCTATTTCCAGTCATGTTTTCCTTTTAGGATTACTAAAAAAAATAACAAAACTAATATCTATATGTATGCATTATATAGATAGATATACATAAATGGACATTGGTCTAAGTCACAAGTTAACAATATATATTTGCCTGTGATACATATGAGAGGAAGTAGATACTGTTATTTCATATTTGTAGTTCTTTTACTTCTCGGATTTGGCACACGCAGCTAGTAGGAAATGTATCTGACCGTGAAATGCCAAAGGTTCTAGATACAAAAACAGCCGTTGACATTTGACAAAGAGTGATTAACTCCAAGGACTTCAATTTTCTCCATGTACATTGTTATTCTAGAAAGATTTCATGTACTAACTGATAAGGTACACCTTTTTTATTTATTGTTAAAAAATGCTCAATGTTTGAAGTTTGTTTGTCGACATGAAACTTTTAATAACAGAAGGTCAAATGACACCAATTACCCTCAGTTTGGGAAATTTAGAAGCAGATTTGGTCAATTTAATTTATTACCTTATTACCTCTGATTTTAACGAACAAAAACAAATAGGATAGGTGTGTTAAAAAAATTATATAAATCTGTTAACCTGAAAGCAAACAAAATATATCATAAAATCAGTTGTCTATTTCCAGTCATTCTTTCCTTTTAGGATTACACTTTACGTACTTTTGAAACTGCTCCATAAAGCGATCTCGATGTCCTTGCAGAGTGTCAGTAGGAAGGCCTAGGAAACAAGGAGGAGACATAACAGTGCTACTGTGGATCATATGTCAATAAAACTGAGGAGATATTTTTTTATGGCAACTAAACAATGATCCATTAAACTTCTCTGTGAACTAAGGTGGCATTCAACTCTTTGGCAGTGAATCATTTGCAATGTTATTGATTAGCAGATGTCAGAAT
This sequence comes from Pelobates fuscus, assembly GCF_036172605.1. NCBI lineage: Eukaryota > Metazoa > Chordata > Amphibia > Anura > Pelobatidae > Pelobates > Pelobates fuscus. The sequence continues at coordinate 70,946,058 of NC_086317.1, read as the reverse complement.
GAGATTTACCGGAAGATATTTTTTATCCACCGATGAAATGAAATTGACAAATACTACTGAGATTTCCTGTTTGCCTTATTCTAAATCACATTAAGTAAACATACCATGACACTATACAGATGATTAATTTACAATTAATTGAGGAGGCCAGGGGAGTTTGTTTTTCGTTTTTGAGAAAATCATTTTAGGATTGTCTGAATACATGTCTAACCATAGCAACAATATTTGTCCAACATAGTGTGTATCATTGCACCGGTTACACTTCAATACTATTATAGGGAAGCCATAATGTAAAGATACATTTTCTAGAAAGAGATTTAAGTATAAAATACAACAGGTATTTGTATAGAAAAGAGGACACTTAAGAGTGGAAAAGGGAGAGAGCAGCATGGCTTAGCAAAGAGCAGCTAACTGGAATCTCCTGCACGGAGTATCTGGAAGCAAGCCTGTCCGGTACATAGTTTTAAAAATTACTCTGGAATGGGGAAGGTGGCATAACTACTACAGTGATCTGTGGTTCTTGGAGTGTCCTTTTAACATTTTGCATGGTATCAAAATATATTAATTTTTATCTGTTAGGAAAATATCTTAAGGAGAATCACTGAACATTTATGCAATGATTCATAGAATATTTTAAATAAAACGCACTGTAAATCGGATTCCTTTGCTACACATAGTAAAAGCGAACATTTCAATCTTTGGGTTCAAGATACTCACATGAGTGCAGCTTAAACAGTAGTTTGACAGTGTAGTCATATAAATGGCTGCAATCGAGAATGACTTGGATAAGAGGTGACAGACGACACTGCCCAGCTGCAGTGACAGACACAGAACGAGACATATCCAGGGATTTAAACACTAGAAAACAGAGGAAGAACAGAAAAAATATATAAATACACCTTGTAGTAACAACAAGATACATGTTACATTTACATGGAATATTTTTTTATTTTTTTTTTATAGCTGGGAGTGGATATTTTAAGCTTGAATCCAGTCCATTTGGCTTTCTCAGGTGAAATTGTACGGTATTTACTGGATATCATTAGAAATGTGCATTAGTTGGAGTACCAAATATCTGCACTGCTATACGAATTTAAAATGGTCTTGCATGTAAGAGATAGTTAATCACTAGTTTTGACTTGTAGCTCAAATTAAATTGTTCTTTGTCCGTGAAGTCAAACTATAGCAGGCCAGGTCTTGTTCAGTTTTTGTGAATGCTAGTTTCTTCTGGGCATTCGTGATCTTAAAAAAAAAAATCATTAAGCTTTATTAAATGTAATTAACTATTAAAAATGACAAGTGCACAGTTGATATTACAGTTGTCCTATAAATTGAGTTTTTATTTTATGTGTTTTGTTTTTTTTAATTTAACATTAACAGTATTTTCATATTTTCCAAAAAATGAGCAGGGTTCAAAACAAAGAGGGCAGTAAGTTTCAACATGGCGTACGTGTTGTACCTCTGGTTGCTTAAAATTATCCTAAAAGTTCTTCCGCAGTACATGATTAGCAAGAAGTAAAATATTCAGGAAATGTTGCTTCCCTATAGCAGATATTTTCATTTATTTCAAGGAAGTTACCCCTTTCCTTAAAGATTAGCAAAATGTTTTACACATGTAGATGTTCCTTTATTTTAGCATCACATGTAACAGAAAAAATAAGGCATATGATCACTTGAATAATGATAAAGCAACGATAATGGGCTTTATGAGCATTATATATACATATAGATATAAATAAATAAATAGGCATATATGAATTATATTTATAGATATAAATAAATGGGTGTTGGTCTAGATCACAAGTTAGCAGTATATATTTTGCTGTGATACATATTAGGGGAAGTAGATACTGTTATTTCATATATGTAGCTATTTTACTTCTCTTATTTGGCACACGCAGTTAATAGGAAATGGATCTGACCATTAAGTGCCAAAGGTATGAGATACAAAAAAAAACAGCCGTTGACATTTGACAAACCGTGATAAACTCCAAGGACTTCCATTTCCTCCATGTACATTGTTATTCCAGGAAGATGTCATGTACTAACTGATAAATGTACATATTGTACATATTTTTTTTTGTTAAATAATGCTCAATGTTTGAAATTTGTTTGCCTACCCTCAGTTTGTGAAATTTAGAAAGCAGATTTGGTAACTTTAATTAATTAGCTCTGATTTTTAGTAACAAAAATAGGATAGGTATGTTAAAAAATAATAGTAAAACATTGCTAAAAAAAATGAGGGGTCCTGGGCACCCCATAATGACAAGAATTTAACTTGTTCACTCCTTTTACCCTCACTTATTATGTGACAAAAAAAATATTAACTTGTGTAGAAGGTAATAGAGGCCTCGATTTAATATTTTTGGATGACCTTTTCAAATAAGGTCATATTTTCGGATTACCTTTTCAAATGATGTAACATTTTTGGATCAACTTTTAAAACTATTTAATATTCTTAAAAATATTTTAATATTTTGATATATTGATATATTTTTTGACATTTCAAAATTACGAAATATTTTAAAAAGTTTATTCAAAAATATGAAATCATTTCAAAAACACATCCAGATATATTAAATTGAGGCCAAAATCAGAAATAAAAAAAAATACTAGGCTCACTACTATTCCCCAGCCCAGGGTTTTAAATTTGTTGCTGAATATTCTATCTTAACAATACTCTGATTTTGATATGTCAACAGTATTTCTTGGAATAAGGTTTGGTGTTCCACTCAAATATATAGATAAATAAACTCTCTGACATATCAGTTACAATATAAACAAGTCAGAAAGAATGTGCTTGAGTGAATCAAAACATTATTATTGAACTGAAATTATATTTTATCAAAGTTCATCACAAATTCTCTGGCTATCAGATATCTAATTTCCTCCTAGTCTGATCGAATGTCTTAATGTATTTTAAATCATTAATACTCAGTGATTCCTAATACAAAACAATAAAAATCAAAGACTGTCTCTCAGTGAATTACATTTTAAGTTCCTCAGCTCTTTTTAATTTGATGATCTAATGGATTGTTTGTTTGTTCAATATACATTAGCCCCATGTATGCATGCATATTTGTAAAGTCATCAGAATCAATTACTTATTTTTATTTATGAGTATTTATTTTTATAAATCATACAAGTATAGTTACTTTCATGCATATATCTCATATGTCAGAATGTATCAATGTACATTGTATGCATCCATAGTTCTGAGAATGTGTGAGCATATTTGTTACACATATGTAATTAATGTCTGTGTGTGTGTTTGTTAGTATGTGATGCTGTGTTTGCTGAGAATATGAATTTGCATTCTGTATCTGTGTGCTGAGACAAGATTCATATGTGTGCAACGATTGTATGTGCTGAGTTGGTGTGAGTGCAGTGTGCATCTGTATCTGTTAAGAATGTGAAATGTGTGTTTGTGTGCAAAATGTGTTGTGTGCTGAGAATGCTTGTGTCTGTACAAATTATGTATGTGTTTGCATTTATTATGAATATATATAGATGTATAGCTCTAGGGGTTATAAATCCAGCTCTCCACACCCTAAACCAAGTGAGTATGTAATCTGAAGAAATAAAACATGCTCATTAAAAATTACACACGAATAGAACATAATGCTCTATACTGTCAAATCTGAAATGATTCTTGATTTTTTTTAATTATTTCTTATTAAAAAATATGTGCTACACAATGTGTTTATCCAGTTGTTCACTGTACCGCGCACTGTTTCCACAGACTTATGATAACATCATTATATGGGGAGGGGAAGGGGCATAGATCCAAGCATTATATGTGGAACATGGGTAGGGCAAGTCCAAGTGAAAAACATATATATATATATATATATTTTTTTTTTTTTTTTTAAAGGGCTTGGAGGGCACAGAGCAACGTTTGCTGCGGTACCAAACGAGCTTGCAAGCTTTCAAAAAGAGCATTTTAGAAAAAAACTGAAGATGTACGTTCAAATTTCATATCTAACTCAATTACAAAATAATCTATTTAAGGAGTGCTGGTCAGGCGTATGCTGGTTATTACAATGTTACAGAAAACAAATGTAAAATATATAAGAACTACGTTAAAAAAAATCATGCTTTTTAAATTATCGTTATGGAATGTAGAAAAAGAGAATTAAATAAAGATATTGGTCAGGCCCTAGAAGGGTGCACAATCTATCATAAGGTTCTAGAACCTTTTAAATAAAATCTAACACGCTGATCAAGTGTTAAACAGTAACCCTGAAGCTGTTAGACAGTCAGATGCTAATGTTCCTGATGTCTTTTTCAAATGAACAGTGACAGTAGAGCTGTGAAAATTGGCCATGAAGAATGTGCAGCAGTGGTAGTGGGTAATGATGTGACCTAATCACGTGTCTGGATACATTATTCAGAGCCTCTTTTTATATCAGTGAATATTTGACTTGTAATAAGAACAGATGAGCTTCTCTCAAAGAATCCAAGCATAACCTGGCATTTATTCTGTGTTAAACAACAAGCTGAAACGGAAAAGCTTACAAAGAGCCCTCGATTTTGAAGACTCGCTCCATACATTTTTCCATAAATTATTGAATGATATTGTCTATTGCAGCAGGTTTCTCTCCCACACATTAATCCCGGGTTCAAGGACAAACAGCAAAGATACAGATACAAGTTTTACTGACCTGTGTGGAACAAATTGAGCTCCCACTCCATATAATCGAAAATTTCCACTGTTAACTGGAAACTGAATAAAAATACAGATATATGTGTTACAAACTGGAGGAGGCTTGCTAGTTATAACGGCATGCATGTTGCAATAGATAATTTACATCCATCCATGAATCTCTGCTTGCTGGCCTTACACAACCAGAGTCAACTACTTGTGATGAATAACTCTGAACCCATCACCCTCTAATGTCCAAATTATTAAAGGAACACTATAGTCACCTGAACAACTTTAGCTTAATGAAGCAGTTTTGGTGTATAGAACATGCCCCTGCAGCCTCACTGCTCAATCCTCTGCCATTTAGGAGTTAAATCCCTTTGTTTATGAACCCTAGTCACACCTCCCTGCATGTGACTTGCACAGCCTTCCATAAACACTTCCTGTAAAGAGAGCCCTAGTTAGGCTTTCTTTATTGCAAGTTCTGTTTAATTAAGATTTTCTTATCCCCTGCTATGTTAATAGCTTGCTAGACCCTGCGAGAGCCTCCTGTATGTGATTAAATTTAGAGATTGAGATACAATTATTTAAGGTAAATTACGTCTGTTTGAAAGTGAAAACAGTTTTTTTTTTTCATGCAGGCTCTGTCAATCATAGCCAGGGGAGGTGTGGCTAGGGCTGCATAAACAGAAACAGAGTGATTTAACTCCTAAATGACAGTGAATTGAGCAGTGAAATTGCAGGGGAATGATCTATACACTAAAACTGCTTTATTTAGCTAAAGTAATTTAGGTGACTATAGTGTTCCTTTAACAGGCCAATTACATATTCAAAGCACAAGTTTGTTTCACTAAGTCTGTTTTACCAGCTGACATGGTAGCCGGAATGGACAAGAACCTCTATACTAATGTTTATTCTATCCAGTGATTCCAAAACTGGACAATGAAGGTTAGGCCTCGGGAAAGGAATTACACACATTGTGTTTCCCAGACATTATAAAGCTAGACACCCTGGAACTGGTACAAATTAGATCCAGAGCAAATACTAACCCGTTCCTGCATTGTATGTGCTTAAAGGGACACGACGGACCTCTAAAGCACTTTAGCTTGCTGAAAAGCTTTATGTGTGAAGAGTGTGTCCACTTTTTTCATTTTGCAAAAAGTGCACATTACAATAGAAATTTACACTTTTATAAATTATACAGGTTACAACCCGCTCACATGCATAACCTGGTCTGCTTGAAAAGTAACCTGGCTCACTTTTCAAGCAGACAACGTGTCCTTCCTGATTTAGTTAGCTTATTTGCACTAAACTCAAGAGGCAGCAATAGCTCAGATCCTCTGCCTTCTGACTTCTCATTGAGCTGCATTGGGAAGTCTGCGATTGGACTGTCCCAGAAAGTCTAGGCGGGAATAGAAGAGGAGGGTTTGCAAAGGCAGCAGACAAGAGATCTGCAGGTTTTGCAAGCTGTTTTTAGATATAACTCCAATAAAACAATGCATAAATAAATGCATAAAAGTTTTCATTTGGGGTATATCTACTAAACAGTGATTTCTATTTATTTTGTATTCGGGCAGTGGAGTGTCCATTTAAACATGTGCATGGGGGAATGTGTGATATCACTTCAGCAGACTCAGAAAGAGTGTAAGCAGCAGCCAGGTTTTATGACAAGGCCAGTGCATCCTTTTTATTAAAGCTTTTAACACTTGGCAATGGCTTCTGAGTCCAGAGATATTTTAACAGCAGATAGGCATGGATGCAGCCACTACAAGCAAAACTCAAGCACAGTGTAATGGGTCAGTTATGGGTCCATTTTGAAAACAAATGAGAAAATTAAGGCAAGTTTATATTTTTTGAGAAGTTTCATTAAGTATAAAGACATGGCTACACTTTTTCCACTGGGTATTGTAGACGTGGATATTTTTGGACACCTTCAATTATTTCATCAAACCTAAAAGAAATACTACACATATCAAAATATTGCCAAGTCCACTTTGTTTAAATGCTTGAATATGCACGATTCTCTATAGATATGGTCTCTTTATATTTACAATTAGGGTGCATAGGTGTAGGAGTCTCTACTCAGGCAAACAATTAATATGAATTCACACTTTCCGTACTATGTTTTCATTGAAAACAGGAATTAAGACATTGAGATTACCAAACTCTTCAGCACGGGGTATTCATAATCTTAGAGCATTTGAAGATTCACTCAGCTCATTTAGAATGATTAGAAGCATGGAGATTATGGTAAAAGAATGAAGTACAGTTCTATGGAAGTGTGAGGGAATCATTCAAAAGTTGAGGTGACAGGAATCTCAAAATCAGAGGTGATAAAATTGGAAAGTGAAAGTAACACAGTTAACCCCTTAAGGACACATGACATGTGTGACATGCCATGATTCCCTTTTATTCCAGAAGTTTGGCCCTTAAGGGGTTAAACTAGCATCCAAGATACTATTTTGCCACATGCACACTAGTTCGCAGGATGCCTAAATGTGTCTGAATACTACTGGCAATTTATGTAAGAGTTTCTCATGGACAATTGATTTCCAATGTCCTTTAGATCACAGAATTAGTAAAGAGGTTACAGGAATAGGATACACAGATATAAAAAAAAACTTACAAATTATTCACATCATTCTCCCCAGCTTCATCCAGTTGTCTGTCAGTCATCTGAAGGTTGCCAGGGAAACGGGGATTCTGGGTGCACAGAACATCAAAAAAACAGCAATTTACTGGGTGAGGGTGGCATTTTTTCAAGGAAACAAGGCTTGGGTTTGTCGAGCTAAGAGTGCATAATAGAGGAAGCCTTTGGCAGCATGAAATAAAAGTGGAAAGCAGGAAAGAATAAGGCTGGTGTGAAAATACACTGGAGCAGGAAGCAGAGGCCGCAAAACATGTTCTATCACCTTTGTGTGAAACTCCATTCTTGTGTTCAGCAGCTTGAGATATATGCTGCATAGCTGGCCATACCCTTCACTGAGATGGCCCTTGGAAAGGAGAGAAAAAGAGAAAGGCTTCATCACATACCGAATATCGACTTTATTATTATCGAGTAACTCCAAAACTTTAACCCATTCAGTGTAAGGTTAATTCCTCCCAGCACTGGACATTACATTCTCCTAGAGTTCTGTCATTGGAGTGTCTTACCCACATGCGGCTCATGTCGATGAGTTCATTTTTATAACGCAAGGAGTCCTTTAGAACCTGGAAAGAGATATGATTAAGGATTATGTGATTAAGGCGAGTACGGAAAATCCTTTTATAACCACGTATAGGAAGTCCATGCAATTTTGGAGAAATCCAAAGCATATGTTAAAACAGTAAGCCATATCATGAATTAATTAATTAATTAATACTGATATGCCAAGATTAGTTCTTATTCATAACTCACTTCATGTCTACAGTATAAAACCATTTGGAAATAACCTTATTTTTTGGAACCCCTGCTGTTACATAAGTCACACAAAACATGATGGACTTATTAACCTTATTAGTTCTCATGGCACAAATGCTCTCAGCAACCATGTTTCCAAGGGCTGTTCTAAGTTCCAAATGGTCTTAAGTGTAAGTATTAATACAGTGCTATTCTTTTAAACAAGTCAAAAAAATATGACATGCAAAAAGTAAAGAAAGCAATGTACATATTCAGATACATTGTAATGACATATTAGGACAGGTTTGCACAACACGTGGAAAAGTCTCTATAGTTCGTCCACAAAAAGGGAGCCCATGAATTTATTGTAGTTTGCGTTAGATGTTTATATAGTGAGACACCCGTTATATGTTCCTGCTCATAATTCAACTGAACAGACTTCATTTAAAGATGTCATCAGTAAGTGGACACAGTGCACACTTAATTTCATAGCGAACAGCTTCATTTCAATGAATTGGGCGCCGTGTCCTGCATTTCTGTTAACATTGCAGGATTTAAATGCCTCTGGTGGCTGTCACTAGTGGCACTTCCCAGGAAATAGTTGCGTTTTGACGCACATGCGCACTGGCTTCCAAATGCTTTCCTTTGGGACAGCATAGGATTTGCTGAGATCATTAGTCTCGCAGCATTAGAATAAAAGTGAGTAAGCCTCAATTTGACTTCTTATAATGCGGGGTCAGGAACCTAAAAACTTAACAGGGCATAATAGCGTTATGAATACACATATGTGTTCCTTTAACACTATAGTATACAGTGTTAAGTGTGCTGTATGTATACTTATGACAAAATAAATACATTCAAATAAATATACAAGTGCAATATAAATATATATAAAAATTTTTATAGGCAGATAATGATGTAAGATGCCTCTATTATGAAAAGTAAAACTTAAGACCTTACTTTTCTAACAGTAAGTAACATTAAATATTTGGAATGATGTGTATTCATTTTAGTGGGGCAAGGTTCCAGATGGGATACTATAAGGATATACTGAGATTTGAGAGCCCCATGGACATGAATTAAATAAAGGGGTGCTGATATTTAAGACTAGAGAGTCTGAATTCTCTGACCTAGAATGGTGTATTAGAACCCAGGGTGAGTTTCAGGCCATTATTATCACAATGACATAAGCCCACCTGTGAACAACTATTTATTTGTGAATGGATAACTGATTGCTTCGTACATTCAACACTGTTATTCAGAGCATTAAGAAATCTGTACTTACATTGGGATGGCCATCTCGGAGGAGTTTGTGGAACACGTGGCAGAATTTCCAGCACAGCACGGCATTACTGGATAAGGGCAGACGGTTGACAGCTGCCCAGAACGTGTGAGCCCCTTTCTCATGGTGTGTCCCCAAGATGCAAGGTAATTACAGGGTTAAGGACAAACAAACATGCTCAAGAAAATCATGAAACAAACACTTATATTCACTACAGCCAGACTGAAAAGTGACCAATACTAATAAATAACAATAACAACTATATGTAACCAGGAAGGATAATTTAGCTTTTGATAGTTTTCAAGTATGTTATGCACTTTTGCTGGCTTCTGGCTGGCTCAGATTAATAGGAATGTGTGGACCAACATAAAACCAATATTTGTGTGCTTAAACACGTATAGAACTTACGTGGTACTAAAGAGAAAAAGCTGTAATTTTTTGTGATCACTACTAACAGGAAGAGAAATTTGCACATATCTTAGTGCATTGCTTCAGGACTGTTTAAACTAGGCCAGCTGTCACAGTACAGCATTAGCCTGATATACTGTGGATAATGCATCATGTTACTAAATAAGGGCAAATAGAAATGAAAATAGCCTAATGAAAGATCTTTGTCTAGAACAGGGCCGGATACAGACCTCTGACGCTTAACAGAATATGGCCATAATTTTTTATTTTGACCTGAAATAACAGAATACATATATCATAGACTGTATGTGCATTGATTTGTAATATAAGTAAATACCAATTTCATTGCATGCTCTGGCCGTGCTCTAACAGGGTGGCAATCTTAAGTCACTCTGGTCTGAAAAACTGCTCATCTATCCAAATTAAAAAATAATAATAATAATTCAGACATCTTGCCCAAACATGGAATCTGAACAATGAATTCTGAAATGATTTCATACCTTCAAATTCTGCAAGGTATTAGCAAATATGTGGAGTTTGGTGGTGAAGAACACTAGACATTACATGCAGGGCACACTAATAAAAAATGTAACCAAAGCAAGGTGCACCATCAAAGAGACCTATGCAGAACTTTACCATAGTAACAATGTCAGGGAGAGCCTGCTTTTACATGACTCACAACTGAAACCCTCTGGGATTCCTCAACCACCAGCCCCAGAGGAATAAGTCCCTTGGGGTATTAAGGGACCGCAATGGAATATGTTGTTTTTTTTTGTTTGTTTTTTTTCTATTTCTGCAGAAAGAGTTGAAAATGCATGACACAATACACCAGCAGAGGTGTGAGATATTAACACAGTTCAAAAAAGCTTTGAATAGGCAAGCTACTTTCCTAAGCAGGAAACAAAACCAAGGTTAAGGCCTGTGCTTTTAGATTGGAAAACAGCAGACTAAATGGGCCAATTGTTTTCTATCAGCCGTCAAAATCAATGTATCTGGCTCTCTTCTCTGGTTTCCTCGTTTTGTGCCCTGTTCTAACAGCGTCTGGAAGTCCAGGGATATAATATAACATACCGCCTTCATCTCTGCTACCGTATACCAGGGAGACAGAGAGAACTGCAAAAACAGCCTCCAGATCTTAGCACCCCATTCTGATAAGCCCACAGGAGCTGTCCTAGAAAGTGATTCTGCAGGATCTAGAAACTGCGCTGTATCACAGATGCAACATCTGAGACAACTGGAGATGTTTCGCCTAAATTTTGCGATCTGATTTAACAGACACAGTTCAGTGTTTGGCAAATTAAATGTATTCATTAAACCTGAAGTCATAAAAAACACTGTCAATGGAATTTAAATTTTTAGGCAAAATTAATCAAATTGGAAATATAGGTGTGATGGAGAATGTCTATAATTCTGTTAATTTAACCTAAAATGCCCTTGTTAATTTGCAACAATTTTCAGTCCAGTGAATAACCTCTCCCCTCCTCCCTCTCCCCCCCTTCCCCTGTTATGTAACTAACAGTACTTTTGGTTTGTGTTGAAGAGGGGAGATTTTTAAACGTATAGTTAATTTGTGCAGAGCGAGTAGGGATCAACCATTAAAAACCTCAGCATATGTCCTAATGGCGCATTAAATGGCCACGATCATACATCAAGACACCAGAAAAGATTACCTAACCGCTTCTCGGACACATGATCAATAAAATACTGTATCTTTAACAGCACAGAGGGAAAAAATTACAGCTGCCATTAACTGCTGGATTGCCAGGCAAAACATACCTTTAAAACAGCCTGCCCTTGCAAAACATTTAAAGCAAATTAAGTAAAATAAAAATAGAAAAACAACATCAAAGAGCTAGCGGAGAAGGTTAAAACTGGAGAAGAAGGCAATTTATGTAACCGATTTAATGACAACGTGTTTGTGTTCCTGACTGCACAGTCGGAAGCAGTTTCCTCCCACTGTTCTTTTAAAGTTGCATGTTTTTATGAATAAGTAAAATATGAATCCGGTTTCCAGAAATAGCCTTGCAGGCTGCCAGCTCTGTCCCGTCGGGATATAAATCCTTGTGTGTTTTATACCCTCCGCTAGTTCATTAACAAGAATTAACCCCTCGTGTGCCATTAACACAAGTATTTACTACACGAAAGGGTTAAAACTTGCTGTTCATCACTTCCAAATCTGCAGATGCAGCAGGCAATGAGCAGTAAGGATTTTTATTCTCTAAACCAGAATTATTGAGAATTTACAAGGAAACTGAAAATGTTAGACCAAAACTGCCAAGTTCGAAAAAAAAAGTCCCTGCTGACGTATTCTTCCCATTTATCTTTTTTTGGCCTAAACCTGGCAATTAACTGTGAATGTTCCACAATTCCAAATTTAGTGAGTAAAACCCTTTGTGCACGTGGCCTGCTTCATCCTTTGATTTGGCAGCATTTTTAGCAAATCCTACCTATTGCGACCTCAACCTTGTACACAAGGAACTTTTGAATGCTGGTCGCTTTGACACTTATTGGGGATGTGGAAAGGATATTCCTTGCATGTTTTTCCTTCACGGCAGCTTCTTGAGTGTTTATGGCTTTGTTTATACTCACAGTCTGAAAAGAGGAAATAGAAACGGTGGATGAGAAACAGCCTAGAACAAAACACATCTCACACTCAGTGAACCCAAATAATACACGACGTTACAAAGTATTTCAATCATTCCATGTTCTAGAAAACTTACACACATCTTTCTTCATCTTCAAACAGCTTTAAATTCAATAGCCCATTCTAAAGGTTTGAGAACTTGCTACACTGTTATCACTGGTGTATAATATAGTCCCTAGACTGTATAAATTCAGATGTGATTGTCACTGACAGGAGTATATGTCAAATAGCCTGTGGATGTGTCACTTTTCTGTTAGTGACAGACAGTGACTCATTTCCTCACTGCAAGAAATGCTGCTAAATCATTTACAGAGATAAGGTATACTGCGGTGGGATGTATAAAAAATGCATCTACCTCTGCTGAGCTTCCAGTTATCTACTCTAATGCCCCAGGCTTCATATTCCTGTGATGCCTTAAGTCTATGGTCCATGCAAGAGGAATTGTGGGACATAAAGGCTTTGTATTTGCTGCCAAATTTTGTCAGAACCACTGTGCATTTCATTTAAATTCAAATAGAGGAGTAAAAATGAAATAAACAAAGGCGCAACAACTACTAGCTAACTTTAACCCCTATTGTGACTTACTGTTAATTTACAGTTAAAGGGACACTCCACTAACCAAATACAAAATAAATAAAAAATCACTGTTTAGTAGATATAACCCAAATGAAAGCTTAGATGCATTTAATTATGCATTTTTTTTATTGTGGGTAAATCTAAAATAGCTTGTAAAACCTGTAGTTCTCTTGTCTGCTGCATTTGCAAGCCCTCCCCTTTTAACCCCACCCAGACTTTCTGTAGCTGTCCAATCACTGACTTCCCAATACAGCTCAATGAGAAGTCTTTGCAAGGCAGATGCTCTGAGCAATTGCTGCCTCTTGAGTTTAGCTCTATCGAGCAAACAAAACCAGGAAGTAATAGGACTGATTGTCTGCTTAAAAGCTAAAGGTGTGTAACTTATAATGATAATTTATTAAAGTGTCAATTTCCATTGAAATCTGTACATTTAAAAAAATGAAAAAGAGGACACACTTCACACATAAAACTTTTCAGCAAGCTAAGGTGCTATAGGGGTCTGGAGTGTCCCTTTATGGATCTCTAAATGATTAGTTGACAAATATTTCTAATTTTCATGCATTCCTCTTATTTTGGCTACAAAAAATGTTTATTTCTAATGACTTGGTATAACTAGTATTTTTAAAAAGGGATATTTAACTATGAACAATTTTTAATAGTCATGAGATCTAGTGCACTGAGCAAAAATATTTTTTGATGAATCTAGTGCTTTCGTAAAAAAAAAAAAAAGAAGAAAATATGAAAAATTCATACAAATATAATTTGCTGAAGGGTTTAATACAAACCAAGAGTAGCTGCACAGTTTCCTTAACATTTATGTTGTTGAGATTTATTCCTTACAGTTTCGCAATTAGCTGTATTTCCTGAGAAGTTGTGCATAAGAAGACTTTCACTTGTTTACATTCATGAGCATTTCCCGTAGTTGGAATGAGGAATTTACATTTCTATGAAGCACAAGTTCGGGCTTACTCATTGAAATGTAACGGTTATGCTCTAAATCCTTTAGAATTTTCAAACCCACATTACGACCTCACTCGATAAATTTTGCGAGGTTTATAGAGCTATACGCAGATTATTCACTACACTGTAAATCATCTAAACAAAACCAGGGACTTGTACATTTTAAGAGAAAATATCCAGACTGGAAAGATTTTCCAATTCAGTTCATTTCAGGAAAATATCGAAGGAGCACTATAGGGTTAAGAACACAACCATGTATTACTGACCATATAGTGTTAAAACCATCATTTAGGTGGCTTTCCCCCCCTTTCCCCCTTTAGAAGGGGTTAAATTCACTTTATTTCCAGCGCCGCGTGGGTCTGTCGGCACTAGCCCGCCCTAAATCCGCCTCCTTAGTGAAAGCATTGGATTAGCTGAAATAAGCAAGGAGGCAGACTGAGGGCGGAGCCAAACACTGTTTTGCCCAATCAGCACCTTCTCATAGAAATTAATTGAATCAATGTATCTCTATGAGGAAAATTCAGCGTCTCCATGTAGAGAGTGAAGACGCTAAATGGCAGTGCTGTCTACTGTGCAGCACTGCCCCAGGAAGCACCTCCACAGGAGGTATCCTTAGGGGGCAATGTAAACACAGTTTTTTCTTTGAAAAGGCAGTGTTTGCATGCAACTGCCTGCAGGTAATGATTATACTCACCAGAACAACTACATTAAGTTGTACTTGTTCTGGTGACTATAGTGTTCATTTAATTTTCCTGGTCAATTCCAGATAACTGCATCACTGAAGGATAGGGCAACTGTCCCCAGATAACTCCATTGAGATGAAGTAGACTTTGTGAATTTAGTGGTCTTTTACGTGGCCTGTAAGTGTGTATTAAGGCTTTATGTGTATGATTTATTAATCGAAGGAAAGACATCTTGTTCAGTTAATGTCAGACATGTTCCTGGATGTGTTTCTAACAACAATACACCACAAATATTATTAGGGAATCTTACCCACCCTTTTAATTAAAGACAATTATAACATATGCATCACTTAAGGCAGTCATGTAATATTACTTTTACAGAAGGGCTCCAATTACTTTTAAAAAAAAAATGATGTCTGTAAAATAGCAATAGGGGATGCCAAGCTGTGCAGAGCTAGGACTCCCATCCCTCACAATCAGACTAGGCTTTACTGGGCATGATGGTAGTCAAGGTCATCATTACTTTGCGGACTATAACTGGGATAGTCCCCTAAACTTAAGTACTGGTCTACCCTAGAAGATGGCCTCTTTTAAATGCAGCTCCATTATATAATCGCAAAACACTCGCGTTTTGAATGCACCCCACCCCAACCTACCCAGACGATCCAGCCCCAAGTCTGTTTCCCCTGATTCTTTCACGCTAACTTGGACAATACAATCCACTAGTCTCTTTTGATAAGACTTCAGACCATGAAATGCATCCTTCTGAGACACAACATGTTTAAACAGAACTCTTCCCCTCCAGTCCCTCCCACTCTTTCCCTTATTGTATATTTTTCTTGTATTTATACTTGTATGATGCTTTTTATTTACGAATATATATATTATTTATTTCAAGATGACGTTTATGTCATACTTGAAAACAAGAGAAGTCTCAATGTATCCATCCTGGTAAAATATTTTATAAATAAAATAAAATGTTCTGTAGATCCCACAGTGCAGAGCCTCTAATGTCTGTGCAGTACAGGACATGCCCGATTCTGCCTACTATTAGTGGGAGTTACACTGCTAGGCAGCGACTACGCTTTGCAGCTGAGAATATTAATGGAACCCAGTAAGCAGGAATTGTCAACTGCCCTAATTCTGCAACACACAGTAAAATGATAAACAAACAAAAAACAATACTTATATATACTTTTCTTTACATAGGCAAATGCCAAAGTAACAAGACCCACTCCTGACCAAGTATTTACTTTACGATCAGGAGTCGCTCATTTCAGTGTAGAGATGTTTAATCCCATGAATTTTCTGAGTGGGACTGCTAAATAAGCTGATAACCACCATATTGTACTTTTAGTTGTTATGTATTTTTAACAAACCATTTATGAACACAGTTCGATAAAGAATCAGAGGACCGCAGCCTTTGCCTGCAATCACCATAACCACTACAATGGGCTATTGTGATTATGATGCTTTGACTGTCTGTTTAAATTTCTCTATAGCTAAGTCATGTAAACAACACACACACAAATCTTTTAAAATGGTTACCCCCTTGGTAAATGTAGCTTGCAAGCACAGATATTAGTGCAGAAAGTCTGTAACTGCTTTTAAAAATAACAGGAAAAAAAATGAATGTCTAGCTAGTGCAACAGTGTATACGCAACACAAGCTTGGAATCTGCTGATAGCCTGTTATCAGGGTCAGTAAGATTAATCTCCTACTACTGTAAATGTCAGTCTGCCAACACTGGTTAATTCCACATGTTATAACTGAGCTGGAATTGCAGGCAGTCATAGTTCAAAAGGCTTGGACTAAACACATGATTAGAGAAGCAGACCTGGCACCACAAACTATTTTACTACAGCCATGTTTAACATCAAAAGGCATGTAAAAATCGAAATACTTAACACGATAAAAGATTGGTTCCTCACACCTGACACACAAAATATTTTATATACAACATTTTGAGATGCAGCCAACCTATAAAAGAACAAACAATGACATGACCAAGCCCTACGCGTTTCGCCACTCACATTTCTGCATGAGCTAACAATTTGTTTTTAGTTACAGATTTGTTACATGGAATCTTTTCCATGAAGCAAGATGTCAAATTGAACATTTGATCTAAATAATGAACACGTTTCCACCAACTTACATTCGGTTTCAGAAGCTCCTCTGATAGCAAATAAAGTTGGACTCCCTGACATAGCAGACCACGTGACCCATGTGGTTCGTGATGACATTGACAAACCATGTGGTCTGCATGCACCGAAAGGACCCCAATTGATTCATCTGGCTGTTGTCGTGATTAGAAGGGGATCGGCATGGACACTCCTCTAATCTTGTTTCTGGCTGAATGTTGGCGGAATCGGTGAATGGGAAGGGATTTAATGGATGTTTTTAGGGAATGTTTACATGACCATTTAAATGCTTGTTCTCCATTACACCAAAGTTTTATTTTTGGTTTTATTGTATGTATTATTCTGAATATGGGTTTATGGGAAGTCCACCTTTGGCCAACTAACATGGAAGATATGTTACTGCAGTTATAAGCAGCATATTGAAGAGGCACATGTTTGGAATGTCTTTTTAGGCATGCACACTACATTATATTATGGCATGAACTGAGAGTAAAAAAAAATAACATTGAAAATGGAAATCAATAAAATGAGCTACTATGTTATTTTCCACTAGTGATCGGAATTTTTTCTTTGAAACAATAACAAGCTAAACCCAAACAATGTGACCCTGAATAAGGGTGTACCTGCCAGACCCCTTGCATACACCCACTCTGATCTCATTCTCTGACCGATGCATAAATAGTGCTCTCCGATTAGTCTAGCCAAACACCCCCCATATCAGTTTGTCAGGCCATTTGTTATTTAACCCCTTAAGGACACATGACATGTGTGACATGTCATGATTCCCTTTTATTCCAGAAGTTTGGTCCTTAAGGAAAATGGAAATGGAAATCAATATGCTTCAATATGCTTTCATTATAATCTATATTTGCACTACAAAATATTTTATAGCCATATCAAAATAGCTTTTGTTGTTTGCATTCAAGGTAAAAAGCCCAATATGTTGACTGCCACAGGTTGGTGAGCATGAATGTGCGTTGGTTGTTTGTCATTTTTGCTGCATTGCATTCACCTTTGTCAAATATTAACCCATTCATGGATAGGCATAACTATGAATAACATAGTTGTCCCAGTTAAAGTCATGTCGTTATAGGGTTAAAACATTTGCCATTTTGATGTTTGAAAGCTTTTCGTAGTCAGGTTAATGGAACGTTTTAACTTATGAATACGTTTAAAAATAGGGCTTTGCTAGACTAGACATGGATGGCTCTTGTATGGTGGAGGTATGGGTGTGTGTGTGTTAGGGGGTCTATTTATAGAATGCAATGTGAGACTTTCCCGTGCAAGACAGGAAACACCACTCCTTAGTTTGGGAGCAGTTTGATCTTCCAAATTACATCTGGCTGAATAATATCCCAGATTTGTTGCCATAAGACCAGCTCCTGGCTGTTCTCTGTTCCAGGAGTAAACAAACCCTGGCTTTATCTCATCTTTAATGCACAATGTGCCTCCAGATGGCACTTTTAAGGTGGCAATTCTTTTTTTCAGACAGCTTGACTTGCACATGTTGTCAGGAGAACACGGGTAATGATGCACAGCAGCATGTACACACCACAGACTGGCAGAGAGAATCAATTAGTGTTAAAATGGGCAATGGTTGTTTTTTCAAAATTTGAGTTGATTTTTTTGCATGCTTTTTAATAAAATTCAAATAAAAATAAAAAAGTTCCTGTGGAATACTCTTTGCCGCAATGTGAATATTACATACCACCTGGTTTGGCACAATTCATGTAATATGCAAAAGTAGAACTCAGGGATCAGATTAAAAGGTTAATCTACATGTGGACACCTTGCTCACTGTAACGAGAAGAGTACCATCTGCACTTCACTAATAAAGCCCAAACTGAGTGCCAGGGGTTGTTATATCCCTCCTTGGTTCTTAACTAATGATGTTAATTCTGGTATGTATAGCATTCCTGAGTTATGAAATAAATTAACTTGTTTTAAGACCTGAAATGGCAAGCTAGATAGTAAGTTTTTTTTTTCCCATTCTCAGTTTTCCCACCGTTTTGAGAAATCAATTGCTACAAGTGCACATATGAAAGAGCCACAGATATCTGTTAAATCCTCTGGCACTTCACAGCTCTGTGAAATGTCGTACTTGACCAGGGTGTTCTTTTAGTCTTTATAAGCCTTACCTAGGCCACATTTCCATCCATCTCCGTCCCTACTGATGGCAATCTATGGAATTCTCAGAGTTTGTACCTCAAACCCTGTGTATAAACAAATAGCTATAACTCTCATGCATGGAGAAGGGTGTCTAATGTGCTCAATCTCCAGAAGATATTTGCCAAAAATTACAGCATCTTGGCCCAATTTCAGGCAGAAAACCTTACTGCTCTAGTAGAAAGAAAACAAATCAGTAACATGGAAACCTCTGGGACAGCAATCTGTGTTTCCCAGGTATACTTATGGGTAAAAGCAATTGCTTTCTGTAGAGACTGCTAACATTGGCTTTTCTTTACGTTTTCCATGGTAAGTGGCAAACTGGCTTTCAAATACTTAATATACCTTCTAATTGTGTTTGTTCTAGTCCCATATTTTTAAGGTCTTTCAGTAAGGAGGTAAAGTGAGTGCAAAATGGTATAAGGGCACTGATTGAATGATTATTTAAGAGAAATGCATGAGTATGATTTGCCCTAACACAGGAATGCACAGAGGACATCATTGTACACAAGGACGACACAACAGCATATGCACTATTACACAGATAGATTCCAGCAACATCCCAGAGCATCATAACACAGACAAGCAGCTCTTAGAGCGTAGATAAATCCAGTACCAGATAAAATGCTACAGTCGCAGGCTGGCACCATCCACTCAGCACAACAACTGCTTAACCCTACTGCTGCCATTCTGGTCAATAAAAGGGAAGAGCTTTAGGGCTGTATCTGCATTACAGCCAATTTATTTTTGTATACCTATCTATCAATGCAATATAACTGAGCACTGCAGTATGCAATAAGATATTATTTATAGTGAAAACATTTCAGCGGTGAGGTGAGCTTCCCAGACCAGACCCGATTGTTCTGCACTGGAAGAAATGCTGTAAAAATGTTTTTAATGAGGGATCTGATCTCTATTCTGTGCAATATAGCAGGTTGCACAATGTAGAACAAATTGGCTACACTATGCAATGTTAGGGATGTAAGTGTTAGGGATGTAAGTGGGTGACATGTCATGATTCCCTTTTATTCCAGAAGTTTGGTCCTTAAGGGGTTAAAGACTCATGACTTGCAATAGTATTTATGTGAGCTCTGTTATACACTCAGACACACCAACAATATGAATCTCACAGAAAACAAGAACACTAGGATAGACATGCCTGATATGGGCCAAAAATTGGGGCAGTCCCTCCTAAATAGAGGCACTTGGAAAGTATTCCACACTTGCTTTAAAGGTATTTTACATAGGGGAAAAGGTGTGCAACTATACTGTACACATGGGCCAGTCCATGACATGAAATAAGGTTCCAAAATCTACTTAAAGTGAATTACAGTTTTATCATACCTTGCAAAATATAACCATTGGTACACAGGTTAGAAAAAAATAATCTCAATCTTACCAGCAGGCTCTCTAACCATTAAGTCCTGTACTTTCACAGGCCCTGAATCTGAGACACTCTCATTACTGGTGCCCAGACATTATGGAGGCCCCATTATTTCATATGGACCCGGCCAGAAGTGTATGTAAGTGTGAATGTATGATGTTGAGTTTGCTATGTGCAAGTGTCCATTTATGAGGGTCGGTTCAGGTAGAGGTCTGATAGACAGTCCAATCAGGCAGACAGCCTTGTAACTGTGTGTGCCTGCAACGACATGACAGACCCCAGTTCTAAATTAGATAGGACCAAACCTAATTTATTTACATTTAGAGAAGTTAACTACACATTTGGTGCATCATACTCTCTATAAGTCATTGCAGTGATTATGGTCTAAGTTGCAAGAGATCTTTGAGTGCTTTTCTAAAGTTTTCTGGAAAACCATTTTAGACTGGTTTGAAAAATAGATCTTCTTCCCTCACAATTAGCCCCTCTGACCTGAAAAACATCCAAACTCACCCCCACGATGTGCGCCAACCTTCGTCTGATCTCCCTGCTCAATGCGGACATAAAACTATACGCCAAACTAGTGGCAACGAGACTGAAACCTCTACTCGCTACACTGATATCCAAGGAACAGGCGGGATTTGTGCCTGGAAGATAGTTTGGGGCCAATACCAGACATTTCCTGAATCTTGTAGACTGGGACAATCACTCCTCTCAAGAAGGGCTGATCCTCGCTTTAGACGCTGAGGACACTTTCCCCTGACTTCATAACTAGCATCTTAGCTCTCTATAGATGGCCCTCTGCCAAGGTTTTTAGCACGGGCTTTCTTTCCAAACCTCGAACTGGGACAGTATGGAAAATCTCTTACTATAAAAACAACACAGTCAAGACCCAGGCACTAACCATAAACCTACCACAAATCACGGTGGCTCAACTAGAGGAAAGCTTTAGCTTCGACTGGCAACGTAAAACACTGTCCTATAATCTAGGTGTACAGTTAACATCTTCCCTTCAGAACATTCCGAAAGCAAACCACCACCCGACACTACACAAAATCAAAACGACGCTAGAGACATGGGTTGACTCAGAAGTGTCCTTGCTGGGTCGCATTAACACGTTGAAAATTATGGTACTACCTCTAATCCTTTACTTGTTCCGCACACTACCTATAACCTTGCCGAACAAGCTCATCGCCCAATTTCAAGCCACCATAAATGCACACGTATGGAAAAGGAAGCCCCTCTCGAGTGGCACACTGAATCCTGGGGCTGCCATACAGCAAGGGGGGGTTTAGGCTTACCTGACATTAAAGCCTACTACAGGGCCACAACACTAGCCCAGGGCATACGGCTCCTACGGCTTACACGCACTCACCACCGCCCTCTCTGGCTATCACTGGAGAACGCATGCTTGCGACCACATGATTTGGTATATTCACTGTGGACACACACAATCCCCCCGACAACAGCTATCCCCAGGCTGCAATGCACACAATTTCTAGTAAAGTCCTGGATATCCTGGTGCAAACATATCATAGAGCCTGACTCATTATTCCAATCGGCACCAGTGGAGTCGCTGGTAGCTATGTCCCCTGATTTATCGGTGAAGACTTGGGTCACTGGGGGTGTGCTCACGGTTGGGGACCTGTATGCAGGGCCAAACATCAAAGCATTCCCTACTCTCCAACAACAATACTCACTGCCAATGGGGGACATTTTCTTGTACCTGAGGGTGAAAAACATCCTCTTAACCCTCCCCCTTTAAGGGCATTGACACCGCAATACGTACTGTCGCCTAGGTGCACAAAGCCCCTGGCCCTCTGTTACGGGGCCATCCTCCAGGGACCGACCACAGAAAAACTGTCCTACATGGCCCAGTGGGAGAGGGAGCAAGGGTGCACAATCCGACTATCGCAGTGGTATGAAGCCATGAGTAACACAAAACGAGCATCAAGGAGTTTGTCACTCTGGGAGGCTAATTGTAAAATAATGATGAGGTGGTATGAGGTGGTATCTGGTACCCGCCAGACTGTCGCACATCTACAGGGATGCGTCGGGCCACTGTTGGAGATGCGAAGAAGGAACAGGCACGATTCTCCACATGTTTTGAGAATGCCCAGCTCTGAGCAGGTATTGGGAGAGGGTGGGAGCCCTGATCTCCAACACCACACACTGTGTCATCCCTAGGGGACCCAAAATTTTACCTATTACACATCCTCCCCGGTCTGACAAACCACGTCAACTGAAAGGTGACACTCAATATACTCACAGTAGCGAAAATAAGCTTATCGTTCCACTGGAAATATGCATGGGACTGTGAATGCTGGTCCGCGAGGGCAAAGGATAACATCCACCACGAAGCAAGATATAACTCTGGGACTTAGTAAACTAGAGGTGCTACCTGACCACGTCAGGGGACAGGCAGATCCACAAAGTAACCACTGACTGAAGGAACTCACGAGCATACTGGACTAACGTGTACACAAACACAGACCCCTGTAAAGGATGACGGATCAGCGATAATGTGAACCATACACACCTTTTCCCTTCTGCATCCCCCCCCCCTGGTGACAATCCGTTAGATAATGCTGATGGTAAAACTGTATCAATGTTTTCTGACAAGATAAATTACATGCAGCCAAACACTGAGCACGGGTGTGAGATTTGAACAGGAAAGTGTGACTAAGGCAGATACAACTAGTCTCCCAGCGCACCGCTATAGAGACTACACCACACTGCAGGCAACTGCAAACAGAGCACAAGCATCTGACCTGTATATATTGGAAATTCTCTATGTATTCTCTAG